>NC_079379.1:7269275-7441775 GCF_021018895.1 Seriola aureovittata
TTCTTCTTCTATTGTTCTGTTCGCTCTCTTCCTGATTGGAGTAAAGATCTTCCTCTGTCATTCTCTCTCATGCTGATGACTTCAAACTGAAATCACATTTAAAACCATAAATGAGTCAGAACTTTATTCAATGTGTTTAACAGATTCTCTGCTTTGTTGATTAAAGTGACTAGTTGAATAAAATTCAGATTTTGTTGTCCTGTACTAAGGCAGGAGGCTGCGTTGGTGTTTTGCTTCAGGCACTGATGAGTAGAGATGAGCGATGACTTTTACCTCAATTATGATTAATGAACAATCACTTTGGTGCTGATTGCTCACTAGCCGCATGTCCATTAACCTGATTTGGTGCCATTTGAAATAGACAACTAAAAAAACGAGTATTGGAAACGCGTGAATTTCGGAAAAAACTCTCAAATGTCGCAAAATGTATGAGCTCGCATGAGCCGTTTTTTCCCACTATGCAACAAATCAACGCTTTTGCTAAAGTGAAATGGAAATTTTTTCTGCATTTCAGTCACATGACATTCAAAAACATCACAGAGTATTAGCTCCCAAAAATCCCTGATTCCCGGCCGCTGTCAGATATAAGGGGTTTGCCGACCAGTCATTACGCGTCGTGCACCAGACGCCATCGTTACCTTCGATTAAATACTACAACAGCTGTTGCGGTGGATGCAATCATCCCGACGATTAGCAGATGCCAGAAATCCATCGCCTTGTCTAATTAGAATGATTTTGCAAGAGGGGAAAACCCAGCTTTATTCACATCACTCAATGGAAACACAGAACATTCGCGACTGCGTTTTATCGAGTTTTCTAAAAGGAAAAAAAAGGCTTCTATTTTGCACAAAACTGCAGAGGAAATGTGGCTTATCTCTTTTTTCAAACCATGCACTCTTCATATTCAACAGTGTTATTGTGATTAATGTAATTAGTGATGCTACCTCTGGTGTTTGAAACAGTTTTTCTGCAGTGTTGCAGCTTTTTGTTCTGTGGCGTCTTCACTGAAGACAAACTGGCCCTAAATGACGGACACAGATTCTTTGATGTAGAAGCTGCTCAGGTCGAGGCTCAGTGGACTAATGTTAGTTGGATGGGGCAGAGACACATAAACACCATATAGTAGTTTTCTAAAGGGGACAGATCATGAACTCTGTCTCTACTAAACTAAACTGGATTAAATTTTCTGTAATAATAAAGGAAATGTTGTTCATCAATCTTACAGGAGGCTGGTGTTCAATTCCCACGTGAAACCAGTTGGTTATGCTTCTTTTATCCATGACGTTTCCCCAATATTTTTATTATTGTAACCATGACAACAAAAACCATCTAATCTTAGGAGGTATTTAATCCAAAGCACAATATTTGCCGAAACCTAACCAAGCCATAACTGTTTATTGTTGTAACCATTGGAGACAAAGGTCCAGTCGTATTAGTGGGTCGTGTGGTTGTTGAGAGTGGAGGACCGGTTGGGAGCTTCGTTCATTCAAGTGATACATTCCCTGAACCTGATCCAGACAGAGATGAAGTTTCCTACCAATCATATTTGCTGAAACATCATTTCTAGGAGACAGGGTGTTTGTTGCATCTTCTCTTTCTAAACTATCAACTGTCAAATAAAGTCTAAATTGCAGAAATAAAAACACACGCAGCAGGTCACATGACTTCAGTTCTCGATCCGGCCTCTGATCAGCGTCTCCCACCGAGACTGAGACCCACTCGCCTCCAGCTCCCTCCCGTAGCCGCCCTGATGCCGTTATCTCCCCGGATACAGGGACATGTGAGAGCTGCAGACCGTAACTCAGAGAGAAACTCAAGTGATGCAAATAAAAACAATGAAACACTTGATGCTGTGTAGTTTGTTCCCATTAAGCAGCAGCAGAAGAGACTGAAGTGTTTTTGTGTTAAAATGGCAGCAGTGAAGTGACGGCAGCCTCTTCACGCTGTCACTCTCCCCCCGTTCGCTGTAAATGTCACAATGATTTTCCAATTGAAGTGATGTTCAGCGGCCGGGCCGGGTCACTACAGAGAACACAGAACAACTTTCAGCTGAACTCGGGGGTCTCTGCGGGGCAGGTTGGGGGTGGTGGGTGGGGGGAGGGGGGGGTGGCAGACGTGGGCCGACGGAGGCTTTTTAGATTTTACTGTGGAGTGACTTCAAGTGGAAAAACAACAAAACCTTGACTGAGTTTTAATCTGTGATGCATTGGATTCAAAGTCAAAAGAAGCTGAAACTGCATGTGGTGAAGGATTATACACACACACACACACACACCTGACAGGAAGGTGCGTATACATTATTGATTGGAGGCCCGGGGCTGATTCACTATTAATAATACAATAATAAAGTCACAGTGTCGGCCCTACTAGCCTGGCCCCGTCACAGCTAACTGCCCCGGGCACAGCATGAAAGACTGCCGGTGAAAACTGCTAACGGCTAATGCTAATAGGAACAGCCTGAAGTAGAAAGCCGCAGAGGATCTGGTCTCAGGGTTCAGATCTGAAGGTTTCTTACAGATTTGAGCGCTGGTCCCTGAGCAGGTCTCCAACCAACAGCTGACAGCAGCTTTTTCTCAATGGATAATCAACATTTTCTACACATTACTGCTGTGATTAAAGCACAAAAACAACCTCACATGTTTATGCTGCTGATGATGCAACATGGATAACGTCTGCTGGTGTCAGAGCTGTGTGTGGCTTCAAATCAGCAGAAGAAGAAGATGTAAGAATAAAAGAAAAAAAGTTGACATTTAAAAACATTGAAACGAGCTCATCTGCAGCCTGAAGACAAACTGGATTGTTAGTGTTGTTTCCTGATGAGGTTAGAAATATATCTCAGTTTTAGACTCATTTTCATACTTTATTTATGTTTCTCATTTTCTTTTGTGTCTGTGTTTTTTTTTCTGAAGTGAAAGAAAATAAAAAGTTTAGTTTTTTTTCACAGAGAAAAGTCTGAATCTTCCGTTTGTTCCCTGTTTCTAAAGACGTTTCCTCCAGCGAACGTTTCTCTTGGTTCAGAGTTTGTTAGTTTGAAGGCAACAAGTTTCCTCTTCTGTCTGTGACTGTGGGGTTAAAAAACTGTGGGGTCACGTCTGTGTGAAGGATTTGAAAAAAACGAGTTTGATTTGTGCCGATATGCTCCTATAGTTTGTTATGGACCCCTGAGACACTGTGTGTATGTGTGTGTGTGTGTGTGTGTGTGTGTGTGTTTGTTGTTATATTACTGGCCTCATTTTTCCAGCACTTGAATCCATGTGCAGACGTTAATGAAGCTTAATGATCGGACAAAGTGACTCAGCACAAAAACACACACACACACACACACACACACACACACAAGACAAACAGCGAGTCATGTGACTCAGACCAATTAGCAACGCCATAGCGACCAGGTGACAACCACATGGGAAACCGAAAGCAAGAGAGTACGAGGAGGGAGGGAAGGAGAGAGGAAAGATAAAGAAAGAGAGAGAGAGGGAGGATGAAGAAAGCAAAAAGGCTGAGGGAGAAGGAAGAAAAAGGAGGGGTGAAGCATGAGGAGAAGGAGATAAGGACAAAGGAGAGGAAAGAGGAGGAACAGGGAAGGAAGAGTGGAGGAGAGAGCAAGGAGAAGAAGGAAGCAATGAAAGTAGGATGACGAGAGAGTAGAAAGGAGATGCAGAGAGGAAGAGGAAAGAGGAAAGAGGGAGGGAGAAGAGGAAAAGAAGGAGGAAGAGAAACGTATAAGGGAAACAACAGCAGGGGAAGAAAGGATATATCTACAATACATCTAGTGTTTGTGTGTGTGTGTTGTGTGTGTGTGTGTGTGTGTGTGTGTGTGTGTGTGTGTGTGTGTGTGTGTGTGTGTGTGTGTGTGTGTGTGTTTGTGTGTGTGTGTGTGTGTGTGTGTGTGTGTGTGTGTGTGTGTGTGTGTGTGTGTTTTACAGTGTAAATCAGAGTTTTGAAGGACACAGAAATCTTGAGACTTGAGAGAAAGAGAAAGACAGCGAGGGAGAGACAGGCTGTATGAGGACAAAAGAAAGAAGGAAGGAAGGAAGACAGGAGGGAACAGAAAAGAAAAGATAAAGAAGAAGAAGCAAAATGTCTCATGATGACAGTTATTTCATCTAGATTCTCTCCTGACTGTCCACTGACAGCTCTCTAACATCTGACCTTTGACCTCTGCCTCCACCACAGTGCACCAGATCTGAGACAAACCTCCAGAGGACGTCAGACTTCCCTGACTTTAAACTTTATGTCCTCCATCACCTCACAATCCCCAGCTTCCACTCTCTTCCTGTTTCTGCTCTTATATTTCATCTAAATAATGTTTCTGTCCCTCTGATTAGTTTTAAATGTGTCGTGCTGCAGAGCTGCTCTCCACATCCTTCCACTGTGTTTCTAACAGCTGAACAAAGTCCCTATAAAGCCATCAGAAACACTTCGTTAGTGTGTGTGTGTGTGTGTGTGTGTGTTGTGTGTGTGTGTGTGTGTGTGTGTGTGTGTGTGTGCGCGAGATAAGCTGACATTTAGGAATGCTGTCGCTCGTTTTTCTTCACAGACTCGATAAACTTTGCTCCTGCGTCCCCCCAGTTTCCCAGCATTCCTCTCTGATGAACGCTGCACTTTCACACACACATCAAACCCTCTGAGCGGCGGTCACTCACCCCGCTGTGATTCCACCCACAATGCATGGCGGCACACTGTATTCCCAGTCCCAGTGTGGTTTATTTCTGTCCTGAGTTTAGAGTCTGGACTTGAACGTCGAACAAGAATGAAACTGTCACTAAATCGAAAAGGTTTTTTTTTTTTTTTTCTCATGACAAAACACAGACACTTCACCACAGCTCTGCAGATAATCTCTGTTTCTCTGAGAATAGACATCTCACAGGAGGCTGGGCAGGCAGATTATAATCTGTCTTCATCATCATCTCCTCTGTGTGACAGGTGATACTGGTCAGTCAAACAGATGTGAAACTGTAGAGGAAAACTTTAACGTTAAAATCTGTTCCATCAGCGTTTCCGTCACCGTGACGACATCACCCAGATCTGTGCTACTGGACCCAAAGATGACAGATCTCGGTTTGTTTTTTTTGTTTTTCTCTGTCTGATGAGCAGCTTCACACAAATCCAGTTACTCTTGAATCTTTACAGTTTCAAACATTCGGGTCAATAAAACAACGGTCGGCAAAGACAGAACTGATATTCAACATTTATACATGAGATATTAACAGCCGAGGAAGAAACACGTTTGTTCTGATATTGATTCTGACACCTGAACTGGTGTATCGCCAATACCGAGCGCTGATCTGACACCACCAGGTTAAAAAAAAAACCTGCATTATACTACTGACCCTGGATATGATATGACTGCTGTCATTGTTGTACGGCAAGGCTCAGGTTAAACCCTCTGTAAAATATGAACACCATACAGTCTTTCTTTTATTATTTAATTTGAGTAAAATGAATAAAAATGAACGTAGGAATAAATAACAATTCCTAAACTCGTTGCCACTAATGCCACCGCTCCAAATTAAAGCCCTACATACTGCACATGTTGCCTTTTCACAGGTAGGGCTGCTCTACAACAGTAGCTGCTGGTGTCTGCAACAGCACAGCCTCCTGTGTAGGCCGCTGTTTTAGAGCGAAGAAGAAGAAGAATTGGTTTCTGGGAGAAGCGCCTTTTTATCCAGGCGTGAATCTATATAGTGCATTAATAAATAATGATCCAGAAGTTCAGGCAGCACTGGAGGCATTTCTGACACGAGTATCGGTATCAGAACAACTGCAGAAAGAACGACCCCGATTCCTCATGTAACACATATCTGGCTCCATCACAGTAAAACCTTAATATCCCAGTTTAATGTAGATTATGTTACCAGGACCACTTACTCTCACCAGCTCATGTTTCCATATATGTTACTTTTTAGTATTTTACAATGAAAAACACTTAAATTCTGAGATTTGTGTCAGAAAATTGCGAATTCAGTTTTGGTAAATAACAGGAACTGGATTCTTTTTTGTTACGACTTGACTTGACTGTTGACTGTTGGATCTTTTTTGGTTCATATTTTCATATATTTTTATTTGTCTGTTTGTTTTGTATTCTAAGAAACACTACATTTTTCAATCTGTCATAAAAGTTCAAATCAAAAGTTCAGACTCTGAAATCCTCCTCCCTTCACCTCCTCATTTCTCCCCTCAGAACTCTGGGCCTCCCTCGTGTCTGTCCCCGGGCCTCATGTTGAGCACCACATTGTGCCTGATTTATAATGGCTGCTGTGGCGTCTTCTGAAGCAGAGATAAAGGCACATCCCCCCGAGGTGAAATCCCTAACGACTGCCGCTATTGAATTTTCCCTTTAACAAAGTGGCTGCCAATCATCAGCCTGCGGCCGAACACACACAGAGAAGAAGAAGAAGAAGAAGAAGAAGAAGAAGAAGAAGGAGAAGATTCCCGCCGCTCAGATAAATCCCCGCTCGCTTTGCTGTACAGCCACTTTAAGGGATAAATATTAGGAATTAGGCAGGAAGAGCTGGAAACCTGCCTAAATACCTCTCAGGGCTGAGAGGAGGAAGAAGCATAAACTTCATCTGAAAGAGTCGGAGGGAAAGAAATAAATCACCTGAGTTTTAATGAGAGTTTATGACCGGAGGAGGAAACGCATCGACAGGAAGCTGGGACTGACGGTCGGAGCCGCTGTTTTCCAGGAAGACGGTAGGAAAACAAAGAGGGCGAGGGAGGAGAGGAGAACGGAGGGGAGGAGGAAGAAGAAGCCTGAGGGGTCCACTTAAGCTAATTAATGGATTGACGCGCACGTGCGGTGGGCGTGCACGTCGCGTTTTAAAGGGGGCTTAAGTCTTCATCCATTAGACAAATGAGAGGGCAGGAGGGAGGCTTCAAGTGGAAGACTAATGGGCAGCAACACACACACACACACACACATACACACACACCAGTGGCTACAAAGAGTAATCAGTCTTCTGGACTAATCAGGATTTTTTTTTTTTTTTTTTTAATGAACACACAATCTCTCACTCTGAGGCTCCAAAACACACTGATTGAATTAGAGCAGCCAGGGGGGGAGAGAGAGAGAGAGAGAGAGAGAGAGAGAGAGAGAGAGAGAGAGGGATGATGGGAAAGGAAAGAGGGATGATGTTGAGGAGAGAGGGAGGCGAAGCAGCCGAAATAGCTGAGCAGGTGAGTCACACCTGGATTCAGTTTCAGTTTCAAGGTGAGCTAAAAGCTAAAAGCTAAAAGCTAACAGCCGCAGCATCAGTGTCACATCAGTCAGGGTTAGCGCCTTGCTCAGAAACACCTGGGGAGGGTTGCTTGTTATTGAGATTTAAACCCACTAACTCTGGGATAGGGTTTTGAGGTTTATTAAGGTTATTAAGCTCATTATTCATTTCACCAAATATCCTGAATTAACTGAAATAACAGCAGCAGACAGAAATCAAGAAATAAAATGTTTGAATATGCGTCAACCCCATCAAGCAGACGAGCAGATCATCTATAGTTTAGTTTTCATAGTGGTAATAACGTGTTCCAAGTGTGAAACCATGTCCGTGTTTGCATGGTGCATGTAAAACAGCCCCGAGCTCCACCGCGTGCAGCAGCCATGTTTGACGGAGCTCTCCAGCTACAGGCTGTTGGTCACTTGGCAACCGTGAGGCCGCTGCCTGACGCAGAGCCGCCGTTAACTAACAGCACCGCTGCTGAAGGAGGATCTGGTTTGACAGCATCTCTGAAACCCCAAGACCAAGAAAGAGGAAATGTGCCCAAAGCATTCTGGGTGCAACTACTGTAGCTGTCAGAGACCTACATATGTGAGGAGTCAGGTAGGGTTGTGCCGATGGATCGTTGCTCATGCCTTTAAAAATGGCAAAACGATATTTCACGTCATTTCTCATTCATGTAGTAAGTTATTATTATTTGTAGTATTAAATTTATATTAAATTTAATTTGCCCTGCCACAGTTTCACATATATAACCGCATATATCCATGCTTGCAACACGAGCGAGCACACACACACACACACACACACACACACACACACACACACACTCTGATCAGCTGAAATGAAGCTGCCTGTTGTGATCTGAGGGAGATCGATAGGCAGACGGAACAGTTTGTCAACTTACTGTCATCACTCAGGTTATCCATGAAAGAGAGAGAGGCGAGCAATCGGGACACACTCCTCTCTCTCTCTCTCATATAGGGGTAACGTAAGATGACGTGAGGTAACGTAACTTGACGTAACTTAACATAACCCCCCTCCTCAATTGGCAGTTTCACGGGGTGATGATCAGACTACGGTTAAGATCGCACAACCCTAGAGTCAGGTGTGATCTATACATGAACTTACAACAAATAACTTGATGGTTCCTGGAAGACCAGAGCTGTCTGAGGTGGATCTGTTTGTTCTTATCAGCCAGTAACAGCTTCAGTGTTATAACTAGTATCAGAATTATACTTCTTGATGTAAGCCACCAGTTTAAAGTGTGAATTATTCAGCTGTACTTCATACATTTTGTACAGCAATAACTTACTAGACTATTTTTAAGTGTGATAAAAAAAAAAAAAAAGTGACATCTAACTCTCTGTACTTTACTAGAAACGTTGATGTTCCCTCCCTCTGATACTCAGCACCTGCTGCTGTGAAATGAAACGTACTGGCTCATGGTTTCAGTCGACCTTGGAACCGATGGAACGACCGGTGCTGCCGTTCCTCTTGTCTCTGTTTAACCTGTCTCCAGGTGTGGCCTGAAAACCTCTGCACATCTGGCTGAAATATGCACAGCAGTAGAATCAAACACGGCAGTGGCTTCACAAAAGCTTACAGTTTGAATAAAGGTGCCGTGTGTCCCAAACGCCTCCCCGTTGAGAGCAATGACTTTGCAAGGTAATGCACCCGCATTAGAGCTGGGAAATGTTTCGCATCGATTCAATAGTTGCACAATGTGTGAAGAAGTAACAGCCACACAGTCCTGTGAACTCATGACTCCTGGTGTTGACTGTATTTCACACAGACTTTAAGAAGCTTATCAATGAGCGAAAAAAGCCTCCGCACTTTCCTCTGATCTCAGTCTGTTGATGAGATGTTATCTGGAGAGGTGAAGTCAGTCGGCTGATTGGCGCGCGCACTCCACTGCATTACCTGCCGCGGAGCTAACGCTAACTAGCAGCTGTCTGCAGACATCAGGCCGACGTCAAGAGAAGAGGCACAAAGAGCGGGAGGATTAGACTCTCCCGCTGCCTCTGATTATCAGAACTGAAGAGGGTGAAGAAGAAGTGATGCTGACAGTCCACATGTGATAATAAAGACTATTATCAGCCCTGCAGGTGATGAAGGTCTTTTAGTATTCTCCATTAGATGTTTTGTACATGAAGTCATTAAAAACATGATGAAAATTCGGTAGCGCCCCTATAAAGGATTCATACATGGTTTATAACTTTAAAAATCATAAATAAACAACTATAAACAAGTTATAACACAGTTTTCATACATCGATGCAGGCTCACTATTTGGCAAGATCAAGTTAATGCTTACTACTCATTAATCTTACTAATAAGTTACTATTATTTATAACTGGCAAAAGGAGCATAATAGTAACTCATTAATACACAATGATGTGTTTTACATTTTACAATAAGGCTCATTTTACCATTTATAAATGGTAGTAAATCATTAGTAAGATTAAGGAGTAGTAAGCATTAACTTGATGACTGCATGAACGTGTGAAAACTGTGTAATAACTTGTTTATAATAGTTTATTTATGCTTCATAAAGTGTTAATAACCTAATTAATAACCTAATTATAAACCATTTATAAATCATTTATAAGGGTAGTCTTATTGTAAAGCGGTACCTTCATTTCTTTTTCGTTTAAATAAAATATTCTGTCGGCTCTGAGCTCAAACTGCGCTGCACAGTACAAGTTACTCCTGGTTGTTAATCACCTCTTGCATCAGACCACATTGAGCTGCTGATCCTTGCTCTGCAGCCAGTCTGAAGGTCTGTATGTGGATCAGATCAGAGCTTCTCTCTGGTCCGTGAATTCCTCGTCACCCCCAGACCCAGAATCACTCCCGAGCACCATCTTTTGCTTTTATTTCTACACTGAGACTGAGGCTGGAGGCTGAGCGTGAGATTAAACCGCAGCAGCCGGAGCTCAGAGCGGCACTCAGCTTCATTTCCATGTGATTTAAATATCGGGCCCCTCAGTCGTCCCTCTGTGAGGAATCGGAGCCCGACTCAGATCTGAATCTGATCACACTGAACCAGCACCTCAAAGTCTCACTGCGAGCTGTTTCTGTCATTGCTCTCACACACACACACACACACACACGCACACACACACACACACACACGCACACACACACACACACACACGCACACACACACAGCTGCTGGGAGGACAGAGGATTTTAACTACCCACAATCCACTGCTTTAAACATGTAGAAGGCCCATAATATCAGGAGCAGAGTTGTAAATATCAAACCCAGAGTGTGTGTTCATACAGTGTGCGTGTGTGTGTGTGTGTGTGTGTGTGTGTGTCTCATTGCCACAGGTGTTTGATTTTATAAACAAATCTAATCAGATACAGCAAACTGACAGTTTCAACACAAATATGAAAACATGGATTCAACAGATCTGGATTAATGATGGACCCTCCTCCGGGCTCGATTTTCAATTCTAACTCCTCACTTTGAATTTCAAAATAAAATGGTTATCAGCTTTTAAAAGAGAGGTTTTGATGGAGGGGAAGTTTATCAGGATCAGATCCGCAACAAATGAACTTCCTGTCTGAATTATACATCAAACTAAAAAAATGAACATTTTAGATCTCACGTTGTTTGACAAGCGTCGAATCAAAGAAACACTATTCGTTTCAAACATATTCATGGAGTTTAGTTTTGTTCGTTCTGCTGTGAAGGCCTCGACACTGGAAACACATCAGCTTCATCACATCATCCAAACATCTGGATCAGGAGCTCAGACTGAAGGTGAGCTCACCAGAAGCCTCAGTAATAATCCATGAGAGTACACGAGGACTGAGCACAACCACACTGAGTACAGAGCATCAGCGGGTCTCAGCCTCCAGGACCCCCCCCCCCTCCCTTACAGAAACCAGTGAGTCCACCATGTGCAAAGTCAGGCTGGAGTCATGAAAACATCTGGAACAGGAACTGAACACAGTCAGACAGATGTGGTTTTCTAGTGTATGCCAGGATATTTTTTGGGAGGTGGAGGATTCTCACTGGGGACTGAATTCCTCCAAGAAATGTTTTGTGGGGGCGACCCGGTGGCTCACCTGGTAACGCTCGTACCACGAAGGCTCAGCCCTAACCGCAGCTGCTCTGATCTGAGTGTTTGTTCCTTCTTCTGTTGATATCACCGGATGTTCGTTCTGTGATGGACAGAACCAGAGAAACGATCCTTTACCTGCAGCGTGGAGACTCTACAGGGACCAGAGAGGCGGCGAGGATCCTCCACGAGGAGGTGTCTGAACGTCTCCATTGAGCCTCTTAAGTCCTCGCTTGACAAAATGAGAGCACGTTAACAGACTGGACCCTCTGGACTTCCGAGACGTTGAAAGATCACCTTCACATAATGATCTTTTTTCTTTTCTTTTTTTTTTTTTTTTTTGCTAATTCCCTCCCGGGCACGGAGCTCGTCTGACGTTTGGAGGCAGGAGTTTCTCCTCAGCTCCAGTTTTCTGGGGCAGACAGGAAACTTTGGCCCACTCAAAATTTGGGACACAGGATAAAAAAACAAATGAATAATACCTGCTGGAAGTGGGCCACCTCCAAGACCGAGTGACCAATAGAGGAGGAGAAAATTCTCCCCCAACACTCAATCCACCTTCCCTCGTTTCCACTGTGTCGGGCGGAGACGCAGCAGACGCGTGACGCAGGGTTTTTTTGTTTTTCAGCTCAGGAAACGAGGTCAAAGACTGAGACGCAGAGCTGAAGTTTCAGGGTGAAAAAAAGGCCAAAGTGGGACAAACGCACACACACATGCACACACACGGACAATCTCCAATACTAAACAAAGCATTTTCAAAGAAGAGAAAGATTCAGATTTACTGTGGACATTCGTCTGTGCTCTCAGTCGTCCAACACAAGTTTCAGTCGACTCCAGGACCAGTGCTCTCTATAAGATTTGGGCCATAATTTTCAGACCCAGATAAAGTTCTTAGGCTTGAGACAAAAAAACCTTGGAGACCTGCATGCGTCCGTCGGGACAGGTCCTCTGGTTCAAACATCACTAAGATGTAAAACAAACCAGACGTTTCCAGCTGTTTTCAGTGATTAGAGTGATGGTGTAATTCAATCTGTTCTACCAGAAACTATATTCCTATACATCTAAACTCCAACAGCAAATATGTTCAGTAGGTAATGTAAACTCTGGCTGGATCATGTTCAGAGACGACGTTTATTTTAAAATTTTTGAATGAATGAATGAATAAAGCTACAAGCTATGTCGCACACTGTATTACTGCGCAGATCAGCTGTTTGCGTCAGACAGCCAAGCGTAGTCGTGCCACGAATGCGGTAGTTCAGCGGCGGAAAAATATAGCTCCAAAGGAAAGGGCTGTTTGACAGAAGATAGAGCGGTGAAAATATTCAAAATAAAACTGACCCTGTCCACAGCAGCTCATCGCTCAGCTTCTGTACCGGTGATCCTGCTGCCTCTCTAAACTGGGAGCTGATCTGAACCTACTGCAGGTAAGAAACTGACTATAGATCAGTACCTCACACAACCCCACGTCAAACAACTCCAACTATCACTTTAAGGACAGTGAAAGATGGTGGTTTAGGTTCAATGTAAATAAATACCCATACAGAAATGTAATATATGCCATATAGACATATGTCCCTATACCAACAGTGATGTTGCCACATATGTCACTTATATGGTGATATATAATTATCACACATACAATCCTCTGTATAGTTGAAGATATCTGAAGTTTACAACATATATTAAGTACATTTGTATGTGTCCATATATTATATATATGTATATATACTGTATCTATTATGAATTTTTATATGGTATAACATATTGCAAGCATATTTTATATTTATGTTAGCAAGTTTATCAAAAAACAACATATATATATATATATATATAAAAACAATAAAAATAAATGTGTATATGTTTTTTATTTTCATTCATTTTAAACATGTCACTTCATATTTTAGGAAAGTGTCTCAGACTTTTGGACTCTAATGTTTATAATATCAACATATACTGACAGGCTTTGGCATGGATATATATTTATGTAACACATGTCTATAATATAAGCCTATTTACATAAATATATATAATATAATATACTACAGGTGGAGATTGCTCTGTTCAATCAGATATTTAGGTGGAAAACAAACAGGATGCCTGTGAACATTTTACTGAGACGTTCAGTATCAACGTATTTGTGATTTATCTGATGCATAATTTAACAAGTGGAGTAACGATTCGAAAACTGAGACTGAAACCAAGACGTCGAAAATCTCTCGTTACTGACATCGATTTAAAGGTAGTACAGGCTTTATGTTTTCTTAATATTACACACTGCACCTTTTCTATCGTCTTCCAACTGTGTGTGTGTGTGTGTGTGTGTGTGTCCCCCCCCGGGCACATTGAAGTCAGCAGTGTGGGAGCATGTTGGTTATTTTGTGTGGTGAGCAGCACAGAGAGTCAGAGAGTTTAAAGTCTTTTCGTCTGGTAGCTCAGGTGGTCGGTGGAGGAACGACTAACACAGCTCATTACTTTCAGTAGCTCCACCTTTCCAGTCTCGTTAACGTCAGCTCTGCACAAACCACCAGGAAACACAGAAACACACAGGCCTCAGTGTCTGAGAGCTCACAGCTCACAGAGGAGGAGTCTGAGGCTTCATGTCAGAGGCTGTCGGTTTTCACGTCAGCAGAGATCACACACACACTGGTGTTCGGCTGCAGAGGAGAGGGGATGCATTTTATCACCAATACACACACACACACACACACACATACACACACACACACATACACACTCACACAGAGTCATATATGTGAGGGGGGGGGGGGGGGGGGGGAGTCAGGAGGTTTTAGGGCTTTTTCCAGCCAGAGGGATAAAGACTGGAGGGGAAACAGGGAGGAGGTCGAATCTTATCGGATTTAATCCAAAAACAGACGTACAGACCCACCCCCCTCCCCTCCCCCTGCCAACGGCTCAAGGACACACACAAACACGCACACAGACCCCACAACCCACACACAGACCCCCACAACCCACACACACACACACACACACGAGGAGATTAACCCCTTCAGCCTTTTAAAGTCTGAGAAATGAGGCCACATCTACAACGACTATTTTATGGCAGTGAAACTGCAGCAGGTCTGGGGATTCAAACCAGATACCTGCCTCAGACCTGGACGAGACGTAACAGACCATCACATTTCAACCTTTAACCTCTAACCTGCGATTAAATCTGTTAAAAAACTGAATAGTATCTTTCAGTCTTTCAGACTTTGGCAGAAAACGTTTCACAGGCTGTTTTCTTCATACCAGTGAAAATCTATTAGGAAAACCTTTTCACTGCTCGTTATGTTTATTCAAATCTTTCAAAAGGCAGTGATGAGTGTCGCAGATTCACAGCTCTTCACAGCTGCTGGACCTGGAGGAGCTTCAGTATCTGCTACCAGAATCCAGTGTGGCTACGTCCACACCAATATGTTTCGGTTGTAAAAACTCATCTTCCACACAACTCCAGAGTTTTCCCTAAAACAGAGACTTTCGGTAAACTCTGCTGGACCTGTTTTAGTTTGAAAACTCTGGGGTTGTGTTGTGGTCTGGACAGACAGAAACTCAAGACCTTTGGAAACGATAACATAGCCACCCACGGTCGCTCCCTGATTGGGTCTAAGTGGTGAATACGACATGGATAATGAATTACAAGTTGTTACTGACCTTGTTGTCTTTGCTTGCAGCTGCTGTTTTTATGTGTTTGCTACAACTGTCTTTGCTGTTTCTCGTTCGTAGTATTTTCTGCAACTAACCAAATGTAGAGTAGTCACTCTACTTCCTGTTTACACTGGCTCACGCACAGTGTACATGAATGGTCAAGATCGTTTCTGATTCAGGGTTAAAACAGTCGTCTGGATGGAGATCTTTTTCTTTTGTAGTATGGACCCAAGTCTCACAAAACTGTTATGCAAATTTGGAAGAGTTGTGATTAAATTTAACACTATTTTGGTGCAAAAATATTTCTACAAGTCATTATATTATTATCTATTTGGTATTTATTTGACCAGACTGACTGAAAACTCTTCAGCTCCTTACTCTTCTTCTCATCTACTTTGTTGTTCACTCTCTGCTTAACATTGCCTAAATTCGACAGACGCACTGTCTGTCGAAAAGTTTCTCTCTGCTTCTGAGGGGGTTATCAACACTCCAGATAGCATTAGCCTCAGTAGCCTCAGGATTCGTTACACGTATGTTTGTGCTAGCATTAGCATACCTTTAGGGCAGATGATGATGAAGCAAGCAACCAGTTGTGTAGCCCGGCTTGCAATCAACCCTCCAAATTACTATTTTATAATCAGTGCAGCGTACGACAGCGCCTGTCCTCGGATGGATGGATGGATGGATGGATAGATAGATACTTTATTAATTTATCCCCTAGGGGATTGTTGGTAATAATAAAAACAGTTAATAATAAATAAACAATAATAATTAAATGAGTCCACTTCCTTTGGCTGAGTAGATGTAGAGGAAGAGGAAAAGCCTCAGAGGAGGAAGGACAGACACATAACAGATGTAGAGTAGGAAGAAAAGACTGTACTACATATTTTATTTATTCAGTTGATAAATAATATCATGTTAACAAAGTTAAGCTTTCAGAAGGTGCAGGACTGACGCGGCTTCAGGTCTCAGGGCTGATCTGACTGTGAGATGATGAGCTCACTGCTGTTGCGTTTGTGGCTGCTGCAGTAATAAATCTGCTGTTGTGTATCTGCTGTTTCACTGTGCAGCGGGGCGTAACTGGCCTTCAGCAGGACTGGGATCAGATAATCCCTGCTGGTCTTAATCCCTGACCTGAGAGGGGACGGGGGATGGGGGGCGGGGGACGGGGGGGGGCTCTGATCTCTGTTGAATGTTCAGGGGTGAGGGAGCTTCACCTGAGTCCACCATTTTAAAAACAGCACATTCATTACAGCACTGAGATCTACTGAGTCCTCTGAGACAGTCTTTATTACTAGGAGAAACTGCAGTGACACTAATGCTGATACACAACAACTCACGGACAAGACATGAGATTCAAACAGTACAATATCCTCTTTCTACCACCATTAACCTGACAGAGAAGGTGGTAACAGGAGGAGTATTTGCTTAAAATATAATCATATATAACAGAGTTTGAATCTGACGCTCAGTTAAAATTAGCTCTGAGCATCCTGAAATTCAAATGTCAAAGCTCGAGTCCAGGAGATTTATTTTTATTAAAAATAGTTATTAAGCTTCATCCGGTGTGTATATTCTTTTCCAAACAACAGATGTTTTTCCATTATGAGTAATTCTATGTTGCTTTTATCCTCCTTTAAACAAAGAGCAGTCTTTCTTATAGTGATCTAAAAATGTCCAGAGGTCAGAAACCATCATCACTGGCACATTAAAATCTGCCAAGAGCTATTGTTGTTCCACAGCAGCTGGATAGACAGGTGACGGATCCACAAACAACAGCAAGTTCAGTCTCTGCAACATTTCTGTCAAAATCTGCACATGAAAACCCCGCTGAAAACCTTTAAAGGTCCCATATCGTATAAAGGTAGATCTTGATGTGTTCTTTGATTATAAAGCAGGTCTAGGTTCTATATAAATACTGTGGAAGTATCAAAGCGCTCAGACAACAAAGAAATGCCCACAGCCTGTATTCAGAAACTGAGCCTTAAAAAGAGCCGACAGGACTTCTGTAACTTTGTGATGTCACAACAACGCAGTCACCACTCTCAGCCTTGCCCCAAACCCCACCCACCTCGACCCACCATCCGTCTTTGCAGGATTTGGTTTCTCTGAGTGTTTACCAGTTTGTTCTCAGAATTTTCTCTCACTTCAGCAGCGTGTCGGGGCAGGAAACAAGGCCTCGGTTTCATTTTTATTTCCACAGATGACCCTCCTGGCTCAAACAACGCAGACAGATAAAAGTGTTTGTGCCAGATTTTGGTATTAATGACAGCTTTAAATCTCACTTCTCATGCTGCCAAATAAAAACACTCCTCTGCAACCAAAACACCAAATGCTGCCTCATTTTGGATCCCGCTCCTCATCCGGTCCTGCATCGGTACGACGGAGGAACCGAAGCCAAGCAGCACCTTTCTCTGACAGGTCACCAAACACTCCAAAAAACCACTCATCAAATCTGTTTCACACCAACTCCCACAAGCCTGTTTTTAATTTTGACTCGTATTAATATTAATAGTTCATGTTGAACATTCTGCTGAAAAGTGAAATAAAGCAGAAAAAGATCAACAAAGTGATTAAATTAAATTAATTTTGTTAATTTATGTTGGATAAAGTTTGTTTTCATCATGAGACTTTTTCACATTGTCTCCCTTGTGGCTTCGCAGTCGCTTTTTAATATTTATTCAGTAAAAAGCGAATTGAAAAGTGGTGAAATTTTAATTTTCAGCCTTTTAATGCAGGAAGCAACTGACTAAAGAGCAGACGTGGCTAACGCCTGGAGGCACACACTCAAAAACTCCTCTCCCCTCACCGACTAACGCTAGTATCAGTTGTGTTTTCAACTTTGGTGCCAGTCAGAGGGTCAATCTCATCAGCCTGGGGGAGGTGAGTGACTGTGACACGGGGCAGAATTAACCAATCACAGCACAGTATGCTGCTCACACTCAAATGAATGAGCCAATCTCAAACAACATATGGCTCAAATGCATGCACACATACACACACAGACACACCGCTCTACATTACAACACGGTTCTTCTTATTGTTGTTCAATAAAATTGATTACTAGGTGTGACAGCAGGACTGGTATTGTTTACAGCTTGTGAGACTGTGCGTGTGTGTGTGTGTGTGTGTGTGTGTGTGTGTGTGTGTCTGTGTGTGCCCATAGACTGTAAATAAAGATGGATGTTGCATCTGACACCACCCACAGCTTTCTGAAGAGCAGTTCTGAAGCTCAGATTGAGCTGTTCCACTGTCGCCACCTTGGCAGTGCCTGACTCCACCTATCTAATCCAAAAATGCTCAAAGAGGTGGGGCATATGTGGAGCCGAGAATTTTGTTTAACAACTGAAGCAAGCATACACATACGCACAGCTGGTCATCCAAGTGTCTTGCTCGAAGGCTAACCCAAGGCTAATTCATTTGCTGGCTAATTAGCTAATTAACAAGCTATGCTAATAAGCCATTAACCGAACAGCAAGTCATATTATCTGATATGTATCTAATATTTATATGTAAAATCCTCTATAAGGCTCCAACACCACAAACACAGACAGCTAGCAGCCAGACACTGAGCGGCAATCCAACAGTGAAGGCAACCACCTGTCACTCAAAGCAGCCACTTCCTCAATTATACATCACTTTAAGCCTGAATAAACAGGTGAGTTGTATAAAAGATTCACCCCTGTGCAGTTGTCATGAAGGAGAAAATTAGCTGTAGAGACCAAAGCTGTTTTTTGTATCAGGCTGTAAACAAGTTGATTTCTGCTGTAAAGCTAGACATTTTAACATGGGAGTCTATGGGGATATCAACTTTTCAAATAAAACACAGGAAAAGAAAGAATATGGGACTTTTAATGGCAATGACTATAGAATCAGCTCCAGCAGCTGTTTATCTCCATCAATCAGTCGACTCAGTGGAAAACACTCAGTCATGTTTTACTTTGGAGCATTTTCTGTAAACTTGGTTAAACCTGATCACTGCTTATCAGACATTCACTCTGTTTCTCCACATGCTTGCTTTTGTTTTCATGTTTGCTTTGGCAGCAGAAAGTTTAGTTTAAAGTCTGTCATTTATTTATAACATTGAACCAAATGTCACTGTGCAAGAGCTGACACACAGTAAGAACTACAACTTATTTATAGCCCTATTTTCAATGTGTGGATGTTGTTCCTACTGTTTCTACGGCTTCTTATTCTATTCCCGTTGTGAGATAAGATGCTTCAGCTTGGTGAAAAATCTTTATTCCTATTCTTTAGATTCCAGTTCACAGTTTTCATTAGCACCATTTCACATAATGGAGTCAAGAGACGGAAACATGAAGACGAAACAGTCTGAGGTGCAGAGAGCAGAGAGTCATCTGAAAACAGACGAAGGAGGAAGACAGATGCTGCGGTTCATCACATTCATCTGTCTTTAATGTGTGAAGCCTCACCAGAAAGAGAGAGAGACAGAGAGAGAGAGAGGGAGAGAGAGAGAGAGAGATAGAGAGTTATCAATAACAGAGAGAAAGAGAGAGGGAGAGGTCTAATTATCCAGAAACCATTATGAAGCACTGTGACAGAAAGAGAGCACTTTGTGGTAATAACAGCAAAACAGACAGACTGAGTGACAGAGAGAGAGACATAGAGACACGGAGAGAAAGAGGGAGAGAGAGAGAGCACTTTGTGTTAATGACAGTAGAACCTGACAACTGACAGATGGGAGAAGAAGAGGAAAACAGCCTCGCTCTGTGGTTTTCTGCTCGTGTGAGGTTGTTGTGGGACGACTGTGTGATCTGACCCACATATAAGAGAAGAAGAAACACAACACACGTCACATCTGCCTCCCACAGTCAGACTACGACTCTTTAATCTGACTGAACGGAGCCGTCAACTCGTCTGATGTCCTTTTAACTAACAGGGGCGACTGGTACCATCAGGTCCTGGACGGTTCACTTCCTGACTGTCAGTGACTGTCAGTGTTTCATATGTGTGGAACTAACTAGTTGGTTTGATCCAACCACATTATAGTGTGTTTCAGTCACTGTCCAGCTTCATCTTTATCTGAAGAAGCAATAAAAACATGAATCATCACAGTTTTTCATTTTAATCTTCTGAACTGTTACAAATTCGGTAACTGAAGGTTGATAGGATTTCATTTTCTTTTTTTTTTTTCATGGTGGTACAGTTATTCTGCCATCTGCAGAACACTCGGATCTCCTCAACTTATTAAGAGAGGGGGAAGGAAAAAAAATCATTTTGTTAAAGCAACTAGAATAACCGCCTTGTGATTGTATCCCTCCACCAACCAGTCGAGCTGCAGGAGTCATGATTTCAGTTGGAAAGGTTGGTTTTTCATTTCATTTTCACTGACAGAATACAGAAATAATGATAATAATGTGATTTTTGTTGCGTCTGTAACAAACAAGCACATACAATCTTACATATGATTTGTAGGCCGGGGCGTCTCTGTAGCACCACAAAGCTTCATTGATGGTCTGTTGTTGTGACACATTTTTACATTTATCAAAAAAAATTTGCAGCTCCTGTGATATGGATGTTGCAGCCGGTCAGGGATTTCAATTATATTTAAAATAATTGTTCATTAATTGTTCCAGCTGTTTTCTTACAACATTATGACATCACAGTGAAGTTGACCTTTTGGATATAAAATGTCATCACTTCATCATTGTAACGAGGGCTATGCGATATGGCCTTTAAATAAAATCATGATATTTTTTGGCTTTATCGTGATACACAACATATATCTGGATATATTGAAATCTACTTCTTTAATTTAACCCTTTGATGCATAAAATCACAGCAGTATAATTATAGTCCCTGTCTGCATTCTTGTTTACTGTTTACTCATTAGAGGTTTCTATGGGAACTATTTTAAACTTGCATGAAAAACATGGAGAGTTCACCGTTTCTGAACACGTATAAACTCACTTCGGCGCTTCACTCCTTTCGCTTTATCCAGTTCCCAAAAACACACACACCTGACCTACATCACACACACCCAGCAGAGTTTTCTGGATGGGCGGGGCAGTGAGAGGACGAGAAGAGAAAGTTTATAGTATATGGTATATAGTCGTTTACTACATACCACATGGAACAAGCCGCGATACATTGATTATTAGTCGTCTCCAAATTCTTGAGTTATGGCCAAAAACATGTTTGGTGAGGTCAAAGAAACCTCGACCTTTGACCAAAATCTAATCAATTCACCCTCGAGTCCAAGGTGAAGAAATTCCCTTTAAGTGTTACTGAGATATCACCCTCAGGAAAATGAGACTGATGACTTGAAAACATAATTGATTTAAAAATCATTTTCTTACACAGCCCGTCCACGAAAATGAAAAAAAAGAGGAAGGATGTTAAAAACAAAATAAAGATTGAGATGCTGTGACTCGTACTGGATTAGTGACATCATCTGATCACTGTGTTGGCTCCATCTTGATTCCTGCTCCTCTCTCTCTCTTCAGCTCCCTTTGCTGTTGCTCCAATAAAGCCGAGGTAAAGTGAGACGACAAACAGAGATGAAACACACACAGATTGTGAGGAACAAAATAAAAGTGTGGAGCGGAGGCAGGTATCAAAGCCGCTCTCAGCGGGCGTCTGACGAGTTGGAGTAAAAATAGTCGGCAGGTCGCTGTCAGGACGAGGAGACGCTGCTCCTGTCAGACTTAATCTTCAGTGTGTGAAGGAGAGGGATTCTGGTTCAGGTACAGACAGACCTGAACCACCGCTTCCTGTCCGACTGACAGGACGGGAAGTTTGAGTCTTTGTTCAACCAGACACTGGTGGTTCCATCCCTTTGAGCTCAAGCTGTTAGTCCAGGCTTCATTTAAAGCCAGAGACCAGGTCTATTGGAGATCCAGAAGTTTCCACAGATCCTCAATCTGTCCGGCTGCACAAGAAACTAAAATATTCTCTTATTGTCATCACTGAAGTTTGTTTCATGTCTTCACTTCGATGATGTCCTGACTTTTTTATCTAACCCCACCTCCAGGACAGAGCTCAGCACGCTGACATGTCAGAGGCTGCTGGTCTCATATCTGTCACTCAGTGGTCGTGTTACTGTCATCATCATCATCATCATCATCAGGAGCTTTTATGCTTTTATGACAAAAATCAGACTTCAGATTGACTCTTCAGATGTCAGTGCAGCCTGCAGTCACTAACATCATGTCTCTGCCGGGTTCAGTGCATTATAATATAATGGTACATAATAATATACACTAAAATGATCGACAATCCCACAGGATTGAACCATTGAAATCTTCACCTCTGATTTGCTAGACCTTTGACTCTTTTTTTTTGCTGTCTATATTGTTTATATTTACAGTATTATGTGTGATAATTGAAAAAAAAAAATACTACTGCACTAACTAACCCTAACCCTGCACTATACTACTACTACTGAGAAAAACTTGACTCACATGTTCACATTCTCTTAATAAAATAAGCAAAAATGACTAAAATGAAATGTAGATTTTTTTGACAGACTAAAACTGAATCAGCAATCAACACTAGACAGTAGCTGCAGGACAATGTTGTTGATTCTCTTCAGTGACCCTACACATCCTGGAAACTCCTTTAAAAGGTTTTCATGAGGAACAAAAGAGCTGCAGAGACAAACATGAAGAGAGCTGAACTGACTGACAGTCAGAGCTCTCAGCAGGATGCTGAAACAACACCTAACTGTCAAAGCACACACATAGGTTTGTTTACATCTGCACTTTGCAAACTTTAATTCAAACCTACGTCTACCCCCGCTGACACCAAGTCTAGACCCTCGAACAGCTCTTTAAAGACCTTCCATACATTCCTTTCTAATCACTTTTCCCAAAATGTCCCAAAAATATTTCTTTCCAGAAGAGATTCATACATGATAAAAGTGTTCTGACTTTCCAAAACACATCCTGACTTTCCAGGTGTGTTTCCAGGCCTCCAACTGAAGCCGGTCCTCACAAAGACAGAGAACATGAGCACGCAGACACACTCAGCCTCTCAGGCGTCATACATTATCCGTAACACACCTATTATCATATGAAGTGTCCCATTATCTGTGTTTATGGGGAACCACAGGAACCAGAGGCAGCTGACGACGTATCACACACGGCAAGTTTATGCTGATGAGCTCGTTAAGTCAGTTAATTAACGTGCTGATTAGAGAACAGAGCCACCTCGACCCCGACCCGTCACCTGAACTCTGTCTTTAGTTCAGCCGTTTCCTCGTTAACGTGCAGATTAGTGCAGCGGCTGACGACGTCACCGAGCCGACAGAGTGAAGAGGAGACAGAACCGACGGCACAGTGTCACTGCTTCGACTGATAACATCCTCTGCTCTGCGTGTTTCTGTGCATTAATGACCCATCACCTCCTTGCAGGTGGAGCCGGGATATATCTTCAACTAATCTGAGCCACCTCGTTTAATATTTTACCCTCTGAAGCCATACAGGAGTGTGTACACTCCCAAATATCATGCGACATCTATAATTAGATGAGGCTGTGCTGATTCTGAACCAGTGTAGCACGTTTAAAAATGACAAAATTAACAAAATTAGATGTCAGAGCTTTATTAAAGAGGAAAACAATTTCGATTAAGATCCTGAAAAATCTGTCGTTTAATTTCCTGCTCCGATTTTCTTTTTATTAAAACTATTATTATCTTCTCTTTTTTTTTTATCTTTCTCTGCTAATGTTTGGTTTGCTGTTCAATTCAAAAATACTTATTTGAGTAATAATTAAAAAGAGTGAAAGAGATGATAGAAACAAGTCTGTTGCAGATGCATTAAAGAGAGGATTTCACAAACAGTGGATGGAGACATGGTACCTATGGATTTCTCTTTTAGCTCATCATTAGTATTTGCATATTAAAAAAAACAACAATACACTGTGCCACCTCTCCACCTCTCCTATCTCCATTGTTTAATGGGTTTCAGGCACAAAAATCCCTTGAAATTTACCAGATAACATGAATCCATCCCTTGAATTTCAACCTTAATTGTACAAATTAAGGCCCTTCAGCTAAAGATCACTTATCAAAGACAGGATGCATCTATCTATCCACTGATTGGAGATTATAAACCCTATTTAAAAACCTTCCAGTCAACAACAGACAAACTTAGTCCTTACCTTGAATCCAGGATCATCCAATGACAAGCAGCTCCACAGGAGAGCCAATCAGAGAGCGAGAAATGTCCAAATCCAGGTAGAGAAGAACAAGTCCAGACTCCAAGTGTTGTCCCAGACCTGATTAAGTCCTCGTTCTATGAATCTGCAGGGAGACAGTGAAGAGAGACAGAGTCAGGAGTGAAGCCAGGTGAGGAGGCAGGCGCTCTGCTTTCATCTTTATCCAAATGCATTGTGGGATGGGTGCAGGTTTCCCTGAGAACTGGGACACAGAGTTTTTCAGACTACAGAAGACTGGGAGATCAGGTTGATATCTGAGCCTGCAGCAGGACCAGGGCCAGGTATCGGACGTCAGACACACTGTCTGAAGACAGAATCAAAAACTTAAACACTGAACGATCTTAGATCTGTTTTCTTGTTGACTTTGATTTAAATCACAGTTTTTCCATTTTTACTATTTTAACCTGACAAGTTCAGGCAGAAAACATGTTTGTATTTATGCATGGATGGAAACAGGAAATGTATTTTTCTGAGTTAGTACTTAATCTCATGTATCTACAGAGTCTCCAGAGTCCGTATGTATTATGTTTTGTGCATAAGTTATTATTCTCTTTGCACATTATAATCTTGGATTTACCTGTCTGCATAAATTATCTTATTCACACAAGAAGTTATTACCTCAATAACTTGAGTGCACACGTTCTAACATTTTTCTGCACAAATTGTTTTTTTTGCACCCGTTATTGCCTCTTGTGCACAATTTTTTTCAAATATAATCCCAGTGTTGCTGTTATACACGTCACAAATACACAACCCTGCAGAGGACTTTTAATTTGGAAAGACAGATGCAGGAAGTGGAAACAGGTGGCCAGGTCGCAAGGGAGAGAAAGAAAGAAAAGACAGATAGATTTAACCAGCTGAAATGAAGTTAGATAGAGTTTTATTACTTGTTGACATTCACTCAGACTGAGCATCACCAGCTACCAGATGCCTGTGAACATTCTCAGTTGTCCAGGTGATGGTTCTCAAAGATTGTTCTCAAGGGAAACTGGATTTGTAGATATGTGAAGATGGTCACTTCTGAAGAACTGAAGAAGCTTCTTGGATCGGAGGTGAAACGTCTTCAAGTATCTACAGTGAAGTTTCCCTTGATTAAACTTTTCTTGGAGAGGTCGGGTACAACTAAACCCTTTTTAGTCAGACTGGTCATCAGTGGATCATCAAGCACATCCATGACATCTTTACCAGTTCTCTCTGTGCCTGTGATTCAGGGTGCACATGAGAGCTGTGTGTGTTCACTTCCTCGACTTAATGAGGATCAGTTCACTCAAATCCCAGAAGCGTGAAAAAAAATAAATTCATTGAATCCGACTTTTTCCCCTCACTCTGCTGTTCAGGAGCAAGTTTCAGAGTTTCAGATTTCCCATCATTTTATTTCTGAGTCCTCCACCTCTGTGACAGGTGTCGTGTGCACACCTGACTTCAGGATCTAATTAAAAAACATGGATCTAGAGATCGGCAGCAGCTCAGTGTTCCCCGCAGCAGACACACAGACTCTGACTGAAAAGTTCCCTCCACAACACAAAATTAATTCCAGCTCTGTTTGTGACAGCAGCTCAATCCCCTCACTGCCTGCCAGTCAGGAGTCACTCTGCCTCACTGAATCCACTGTGAAATGGAGAGATGACTGTACGTTGACTTTGCTGATGGATTTATATTCCTGCTGCACGCTCGCTCTGCTTCTGAAGACCACTTTGAAGTCCAGGACGTATAGAGGAGCAGAAAATTCACGGAACCAAGTGAAGAATCAAACGGCGCTGTCGCTCAGGACTCAGAGCTTCATCCGAAAGCTCAGCGGTGAACAATCTGAAGTTGACTGCTGCTGAAACATCATAAACTTGAAGTAACTGCAGCAGATGATGAGTGATGAAGAGTTTTAAAGACATGAAATAATCCGACTGTGAGAGCTTAGTTTGTTTTATATTTCACAAATTTCACATTACTCACAATAGATTTCACTCTCTTTGTTTTTGTTTTTTGGCCTGAACCAGACTTTTTGTTCCGGATTTCAGCTCTAATTAGCTGGTTAATTGGGAAATTAAAGTGTAATTGTTTGGTAACAGTGGAGCTTGTGGCGGTTTGACTCGTCTGCAGCTGGGACCCAGACAGAGTCAAGTCTGAGAAAAATTATTATTTTTGCTCCTGCAGTCAGTTTGATATGATGAGAGATACATGAAAGTGAACTGAGCACGCTCCATGGATCATCAAGAAGAACAACATAAACAAACCTGCAAAGCGAAACACATGAAAATACTTTTAAGTCCAGCTCACCACAAATCAGAGTCTTCAGTTCAGGTTCAGCAGCTGCTGTACATCTGTCTCATGAAGTGACTTAAAGGTCCCATATAGTATAAAGGTAGATTTCCATGTAATTTGGTTATAAAGCAGGTCTAGGTTCTATATTAATACTGTGAAAGTATCAAAGCGCTCAGTCCACAGAGAAACGCACTCAGCCTGTATTCAGAAACTGAACCTTAAAACAAGCAATTTGTGATGTCACAACAAAGCAGTCACTGCTCCCAGCCGTGCCCCAAGCCCCGCCCACCTGGACCCATCATCCAAACTTGCAGGATTCGGTTTCTCTGAGTGTTTACCTGAAATCTGCTATATTTTTGTTGGATCACTCAGAAAACAGAGCCTCCTCTCTTCTGATTGGCTCACTGACCTGTTGTTACTAGTGCTCCAGAGAGAAGCCTGAGAGAGGGAATCTTAATTTACATTGAGATAATGATACAAATGTATCTTCTTATGGATCAACACTTCAAATATAACACAGGTAAAGTGTAATATGGGGCTTTTAACTTCCCATAACTTTATTACTTTGTGTCACCTGATGAATCTCAGTCCAGTGTCCCCTGTCTGCTGTTTGCTGCTGAGCAGGTAGAAGACAGTGGCTTTTTACTACTTTTATTCTGAAAACACTGAGACTGAAGCAGACAGGAAGTGTATGAATGCGACAGCAGCTTAGTTAATTCATAAACTTAAAAAACTGCCTCTGAACTCATGATTCTCAGAAGTTTTTGTTCTGTTCTTATGAACCAGATTCTGACTCTGAACCTCCAGACTCGTTACCGATTCACTTTGTCATTGTTTGTCACTAATGAACTTTTTCTCAGCTCGGAGACAAACTGCGGCAGCAGTAAATACAACAACAGACCACACAGAGATGTGCCGCTGACGCTCCATTACTCTCCGATCTGTGTGTTACTGCGGCATACTGATTCATTTTAAACTCTTCATTTAAATCACAGCTGACACACGGAGCCTCTACACGCCATTACCCAGCAGTCTCTGACATGTGAACACACAGAGAGAGCGGGGTCGGCTCATTAACGTCCTGCAGCCTCACTCTCAGACCTGCTTCACGTTTTCATGCTGAAACACAACGCATGACACAAGACCAAATCTATTTGTCTCTATTAACATCTTGTACAGTTAGTACACACACACACACACACACACACACACACACACACACACACACACACACAGAGCTTCCTGTTGACTTTTTGATTGGTTTGAGCTGCCCGAGCTTTCTACCACTGTGAGGAGAAACTTCACACTGAGACTTGTCCGTTCTGTCTCTCCTCCACCCTCTGTTCTTTAAGAGGAAGTAATTTCATCAGGTATAGTGAAGAGAACAAACATGAGGCCTCTGGGTAGAAACAGGGATCATTTGCTGCAGGAAACACCAGCCACATGTTTTACATCTACGTCCTGCAGGAGCCGCAGGGGCTGCTGGAGAAACCTGCTGAGCCCAGTGCAGAAGACATAACCTTCACCAGTTTGTTTGTTATTGTCGTTTTAACAGGGAGCTGGATGATGCATAAAGAACGAATCGACTCCATAGATCGTAAATACAGATGGACCTAGCCTCTATGACATCCCCCACAGGTTTCTGAAGAACACAGGTTGCATGCTTGGTCGACTCACATATGAAACATTTAAATTAGACAGTCACCTGGAGGAATATCTTAGAATAAACTTAATATATATATTTGAAATAATATAAATTTTTTTTGTGTTTTTTCTCTTTTGTTTGTTTTTGTGTGTTTTATTCGAAGATGGCTCGATGTCTTGGGCCAGAACTGGTTTGACATAGAAATAAATACATAACCAAGTTACTAACTAAGGGATTCATTCAATAACAGTTTCACCTCTGCTGACAATGAAGAAGTGAGAGACGGAGCAACAGACGAGTGGAGACTCCACGTCAACCAAAAACGCCGCCAGCCAGGAGCCTGATGAGCCAATAGAGAGCTGTTCATCAGAGCGGAGCGCAGAATGAAGAGCCTCCATCATTATGTGCAAATGAAGCTGTGATCCAACTGCGGGCCAGATTCACCCACTCACCTACTCACTCACTCTCCGCTCTCTTCTGGTCTGGTGTGGTCTGGAGGGCATCGTGAGATTCGGGTATGGGCATGGAAAAAAAACTCCCATCAGTCTTATGACAGCAAAGACCTTGGAGGGGAGCGGGGATGTGCTGCAGCGGTAGGAGTGTGTGTGTGTGTGTTTGTGTGTGTGTGTGTGTGTGTGTGGTGAACAGATGTTTGTGCAGAGGCGATGCAGACCCTCAGTCAAATTCCTGCTTCATGCAAACGTTGGGGATGAGAATCGAGAACCGGTTCCAGGTGGAAATCAGTTCCAAATTGTTCACGCCAGTAAACAAGCGATTACGCTCCTCTGCTCTGTCTTCATCACAGGCAGAGCTGATGTTTAGAAAAGATTTCCGCCTACTTCATGATGAGTGAGTGAAGAATGAAAGGATGTTTTCATGTCTTTTCATCTTTACTAATTAACCATTTAATGCACTGAGCAGTTCAGAGGCTACCGGCCTCTTTTAAGGGGGAATGTTTTCTTGCGTTTTAATCAATGCAAGATTGACATTTGGAAATCAATCAATACACCTTAAATGTCAATATGACACTTTGATCATTTCATTTGTTTTCATTAGCGCTCTTCATGACATACACCGGAGTGATCATCGGATCTTCAACCGCTTAAAATGTATGTAGCAGTGGGGGGTGGGGGGGTAGCAATGTTTTTTTTCTGACAGTTACACTTTGAAGAACAATGACTCCCCCCACAGAGAAACATGGTAAGGAGTCGATCAATCAGTTCCATCCCTATCAAACATGCTGACTGAGACAGACGTGCTGTGATTTGATTGCAGCAGCAGCAGCAGAGGAAATATCCCTTTGTGTTTAACTTCCTGTTTCCACAGGAACTCTGCTCATCAAACCTCAACAGACAAACTGAACCGTCTGACAGAACAAAGCTGAGGACAAGAGGAGGCTTCAAAGACTGATGAGTGGATGCAACTGGAAACAGTTGATCAAAAGATAACTAACTGGTAACTACTTTGTGATTCATCATTTGCAAAATATTTGATGGTTCCAGCTTCTCCACCGAGAGAACATGAGACAATATCAGACATTTCCAGTCTCATGTTGAAGTAAACAAATTATCTTTGGTCTGGTCAAGAACAAAAAGACATTTGATGACATCACACTGTGCTTTTTAATGTTTTACTGACCAAACAACTTAACCATTAAAAAAATAAATAACCAGCAGAGGATCAATAATTCAATCAATAATCAATAATTAAATGTTTAAATGTTGTACTGTTGTGTGTTATTTGAGACTTAGGCATTATTTTATTGCAGGTTTTAATTGACAGTAACTAACTTTGTTTGAACCAGGTAATTAAATGACTTACACAGGAAATAGAAGATGTAGTTTAGGGTGTAAACAACAGTGGATTTCCACAGGAAAAGGAAGTGGAGTGACAAAGATCCAACGAAAACCATGTAAATATTTATTTGTTACT
Organism: Seriola aureovittata; assembly: GCF_021018895.1. NCBI lineage: Eukaryota > Metazoa > Chordata > Actinopteri > Carangiformes > Carangidae > Seriola > Seriola aureovittata. The sequence continues at coordinate 7,299,229 of NC_079379.1, forward strand.
GTGGGTTACACAGAACAGCTGCACCGAGGACAATGTGATTCATCAATCATAAAAGAACACGGGAATTTACAGTGAGAAACTAACTAATATCAACAACTGCTACTGATGAATACTGTGATTTTGGATTTAGCAAGTGTTGTTAGTGAGTGTTTGTTTATGGGATGTTTGCTACGGAAGAGCCTCCTTGTCATCGTGTTGTTGAAAAGGAAATAAAATACATGTATGAGCATAGAGACTTGCACCTGCAGGCTGCAGCAGACTGACTCTAATCCCGAGCACGAGAAGCTGCGAGGATCCGGCAGAGTTACACTCGTCCTGCTTCACGCTCTCACTCTCTGCAGCCTCCTCGGGTTAATAAGTGTAAATCTGCTGCTGCTGCTTCCTGCAGGAGAACTGACAGATCTGTCACCTCATGCAGATTTACTGTAGCAAGTGTTACAGCCTGAGCCGGTTAACACGCTCCGCACACGCTGCAGCTCTGAGGCTGACGGCTGACCTTCAGCACGTCTCTGCCTCTCACTGCACAGCAACGATCATGAGCCTTCGTAGAAATGCAGCTGAAGAGAAGACCTGCGAGGACCCGCTGTGAGGAGGAGCGTGTTAATGAACGTGTAAAAGTCCAAATCAGACCGTGAACACACAAGAATGTGTCTGAACGTTCATTCAAAGGCATCCTCAGTCTGATCTGTGACATCAGCAAGGTCACCGTCAAGTTCACATCTGCAGATGATGAGAGTGTCTGCTCCAAACACTTTGACCCATTCAGATGATTTCAGGACCTCATCTACCATTCGAATATGTAACTGAACTATTTTTAACATCGGACTGATTCAACAGTCTTTACATCTGAACAGGAAACACACAGTTTGATAAGAACTACATCTCCTGCTCAAACAGACGTTGACTTCGCTTCTACACACATTTTATTCTTGATCTGGCTCAGTGAGAGCATAAAGACCACGTGCGCTCATGTCGACATGTTTAACACCAGACCCATGCAGCCGGTGTTCCAGTTAGCTGTGTTCACACTGTGCTAACAACAGAATCTGATTAACAAGCTAACCAGTCACACAATCACTTCCCAACATCATTGCTTTATAGCAGAGTTCAGACGACATCACAACACGGTCAACAGATGAGGAATTTAATATTTAAACCACCAGTCTGAAGGAGAAAAACCAGTGAGAACACACCTCAGTCTGTCCATTAAAAAGTTTCCACTGCCGTGTCAAACTGTGCGCTCAAAGAAATACAGAGCAGCAGGTCGTGAGGCTGTTGGCTCGAGTGGAGGAGGTCGTCCACAGACTCTGGTTCGATTTCCCGACTCCGGCCCCGTTTCAAATTATCCTTTGACAAGGCACCAACCTAGGGCTGCACAATTAATCCAAATTGCAATATGGCCAAGTGCAATATCCAGGAGCAGGAGCTGCAATTTTTTTTTAATAAAGGGTAAAATATGTCACAATTATTAGCACCATAAGCGTTGTGGTGCTACAGAGACGCCGCGGCCTTCAAATCCTATTCTCCAGACGTAAAGAAACACGACTGGGACAAGACCCATCAAAAACCACATCATCATTGTTTTTATATTTTTTTCAGTGAAATTGAAATGTGGCTCCCGTTGTAAAGCGCTTGTTCTAGTCATTTTCTTTATTTAGCAGCATCTGTTTCATTCACAGAGCTGGAGACTACACAACCTAAAAATATAATAGTAATAAATGATTTACTGGCAGTATTCAGATCGTTGTCGTCAACTAAAAATGCAATTCTCTTTCAAGCAGCAGAAACACAAAGAGAAGAGGTATGATGTTATTACACACCAGAATTGAAAAAGTTTAACTATTGCAAAAAAGTGCCTTGTTTTCAAATAGAAAACACAAAAATAGATCAATTTATTGATGAAGAAATACATCAAATAAGCAAATGTAAAGCGTCATGAGAACAGTCGTTAACAAACGGTTTGTTTCCTGCAGTAAAAACAGGTAAATCTGCTGCTGCTTATTAACACAGGAGATTAGGACTAAATGGGCTAATCCACACATTGTTCTCTATGTGTGTGTGCATGCGTGTGTGTGTGCGTGCGTGTGTGCGTGCATGGGTGTGTGTGGGTGTGTCTATTTTTCAGATGAGGTGTGTGTGAATGACTGAAATAAAGGTCACTGGAGGAATCTTCAGGATAAAACGGATAAAGATACGACAAAAAGAGGAGGATGAGCTGACAGATGACAACAGCCAAAAGGTTACATGGGGAGGGAAGAGAGAGACACACACACACACAAAAGACAAATACACTGACACACATGCACTGAAACACACACAGCTTGAGTGTGAAATACACTGCAGTCGCCCTGCACATGTTTGGCAGTGGGTAGATCCTGGCAAGTTGGAGGTCAGCCAACACACACACACACACACACACACACATACATATATACAGACACACACACACACACACACACACACACACACACACACACACTAACTCAGCTTAATGGGTTTTATGCTGTGAACGTGATTTTCGGAGCCTCCTGCATTCCTCAAACACGCAGCCAAGAAAACATGTTGAAACAGCCACAGGTGGCAGCAAGCGCTGACGAAATGCAGAACAACCATGAGGTGTCACGAACCTGAATACCTCACATTCCTATGCTCCAAGAATAAATCCCACCCCCACCCCCACCTCCACCCCCACCCCCACAGAGGAACCTCAGTGTCTCTATCTGCCACCGGGCTTTTATCAGCAGCTGGAAACACTTGAGCGGACGCGCTGGTCTCTGCGAGCGCTCAGCCATGAACGCCAGGTAATGATCCTCCTGCGCCCTCATGGGGGATGTATCCATGCTCGTTTGGAGCCCCTCACATAGAAGCTGATTAACATGGCCGCCCCTGATCTGTGTCTCTGATCTGAGGGAAGCGGGAGCTGCTGACGGAGCAGGATCGACTGACGGAGAAAACACAGAGAATACCAAAGATAGTCGGCTTTGAACATGAGGCCCTGACGTCAGACTGAGGTGGAACATGAACCGGAAACATACTGAAATATGTAGGCAAAAGTATGTGGACACCCCTAAGCCTGGGATAGGCTGTTTGCGATTTGACTGTAAGGCTTAGATGTCCACATACTTTTGGTAACGTGTGAAGGTCCTGATGGACTACACAAGCAGACGTGGACAAGCCCTCGCAGCTCGGTTTATACACCGGGTGTCTGTGCAGGCAGATGTGTTCACAGATGTGCAGTTGGTGTGTTCAGACCCACAACATTTGCATAGCGCTGCCTGTCATCGCTGCAGAGAGGCGGAGAGGATCATTTGAGTTTGCTGCATCAGTCATAGGTGGGAAAATAAACTGGGCGGTGCATTCAAGTACCGTTAGAAAGATAATAATATGGCAGCAAACAACGGCGACAGAGCCTGAGACTTACACTTTTAAATATCGATATTGGGTTTCAGCTCAGTTCAACAGATAAATGGTACAACTGTTAAAACCAAGGGCCTTAAAACCTCAAGTTACGTGTTGTCAAGGTTGTTAGGCGACAGGAGCCGCGCTTCGCAATGCAATGGTAAAGGCGGACACAGCCGGTGATGGCAAAGCGTAAATCCTCCGTAGACCAGACCGCCTCATTTTCGGATTGGCCACGAAAGGCCACATCCTTCATAGACCACGTCCTCCGAAGGATACGGCCGCTGAACTGGGACACAGCTAGTGTCAGCACCTTCTTGGAACCCGGAGCCTCCAAGACCACTGACAAACTAACTTACAACAATATTCCAACATTTCAGTCTGATGCAGAAACTTTTCCTTCACCAGACGTTCACTGGAGCGAATGTTTGATGGTCTGGTGAACAAAAACTTGGCTTCCTTCATTAAATAAAGTGTGCAGTGATTTTCTCTCATTTAAAGAGCAGGGAAACTTCCTGTCTTTGGATTTTTAATAATTAAACCTTTTAACTCAACCTCAGTCCAGCATAAATAATAAAATCTGTTTTTCTGCAGTCAGATGGAAGAATGAGACTCAGTGATTGCAGCGAACTGCAGAAACCTGCAAGTCACACCCCCCCCCCGTCTCCACGTCAACAGTTTATCTGCTGCTGGATGGATTTCCCCTCTGCAACGAATAGGTCACACACATGAAATCACAGAGCTGCAGGACACACGTGTCTGATGGTTACACAGCATCTGCGCTGAGGTCACCCCCACCCCCAACCCCACCCCCAAACCCAACCCCAACCCCCCTCCCTCCAAAAGAAATTTCATCCATCTTCATCTCAGAAGCAAAACTTTGCCAGAGACCTCGGTGACTCTCCGCGGGGCGAGAGAGGACGGAGGAGAGAGGGAGAGAGAAGGTCTGTGCAGGGAAGCAGGACGAGAACAACAACAGGACAAGAGAGAGAAGAAAGGAGGAGAGTGAGGATGGATGTCTCTGTGTCTGCGAGGGCAGACAGGCAGAACATGACATCAGAGAGACAGAGACAACACATGAACACAACCTGAGGCTCCACCTGCACACAAACACACCACAAACACACACAGCCCCAACCACGCTCAGCCAATCACATCTGCCCTGTGAAAACCTCTCAGTCCAAATGGTAAAATGTTGAGTCACGAAAAACTAGCTTTACTGACGGAATGAAATGTTGTCACAACAGAAATATATCTGCATCAGCTTCTCAGCTGCAGCCAATGTTCTCCCAGTTAGAACAATAATTATTCGATCAATCATTCAACAACTACTTTTATAATCACTGAATCTAATTTTACTCATTTTTCAAACGCTTTCTGATTGCAGCGTCTCTCGTGAGGATGTGATTCTTCTCTTTCTCATATTTTTTAAGAATATCTTTGTTTGATTTTTTGCCATTGGTTTGATAAAAGGAGGAATTTAAACATAAACACGGCTACAGGAAATTACGACGAGCATTTTTACACCAATCTCTGACATTTCACAGACAAATGGATTAACTGGGTAATCAAGAAAAAAAATCGAACACACACACCTCTACTTTAAACAGTCCAGCTGTCAACACACATTGCGTAATGGTTTGTGTATTATGGCGAACGTGACGTGTGTGTTGTGTTGTCAAAGATCAGGAGACACAACCAAATACACAAACACGCTGCAAATAGCACAGACAACGGTAGTGTTTCCAGGGGACACTTAAAAATGCAGCACGTTTTTATATTTGGTTGTGTTGTGAGTATTTGCAGCACGTGTCTAAATGATGGAAGTGTTTTCTGAATCTGTTCGCATGTGTTTTCTTAAGTTGCAGTGTGTTGACCTCTCTGGGCCACCGTATCATTGACACATTTGTATATATACTCATGTATTTCAGCCCGAGGACACATCGACAGCCTGTAAAAACAACACGACTTCTCGACTCAACGTTGCACATTTGTAACCAAGAAATCATCAAGAAATCAACATGTTTGACCTCAGAATCAATAAATCCACACCGCGTGGGCTGAATGTCTGATCCACTTTTCGTCATTTCGATATTTTGCGCCTGGAACAAATTGTTGGACTTTCACACCAGCATCTCCCAACCCCCGGGAACGAGCGAGAAACAAACGGTTAACGATCAGGAATCGGTGAGAGTTCAACACGTTGCATCACAAAAACGAGAGACAAAAAAACAAGAGACAACAGATCCTGAGGCGGGAAGGAGTGAGGTTTAGGAGGAAGGAGGGAGGGAGGAGGCGGAGAAACAATTTATGCCCTGAAGAGTGAACGATTCTCCCAGATATTCTTCAAGGCTTCAGCTCCTTCATCTGTCCCTGCGTCTCCCCCGCAGCTCCAAACAAACCACATCAGAGCGGAGCCGACCTTCACAGGCTCTGAGGCGGATCTATACTGCAGTCAGAGCCAGTCAAACACAACATGGCTGCTGGGAGTTTAACTCAGCCTCCCTTCACACAACACGCTTCCTGGTAATTAACGGACTCTGTGCAGACAGGCTTGGAGATGTGGGGATGAGGACTTTTGGTGTGGGTTTAAGTGTTTCAACCGTTCAAACGAAAGAGTTTTAGAGCCGTTTGCTTCCAGGAGTCGACACCTGATGTGAAGAGATGAGGCAGAAACAGAATTCAGAGGGTTCCTGTAGTGTCTGTTCCAGAGATGTATTTAAAAACCTGAATTTTTAAAAAAGGAACATGGCCGTGCTTTGTCTTCACATCTCTCTGCTCATCGATTTCTAAAGTTTCAGATCGATTCATTTTCACCCAGGCAGCCGCCGGTGTCACTTCATCTCCTGTAGACGAATCAGTCAGCTTTTATTTTTTGATCATTACAACGTTACTCTGGGGTAATACAGATGAGTTCAAGGATGGTTCTGGAAACTTGTGTCAGTGTGGATAACAGCGTTCGCTCAGTGACTTAAAGTCTCTGGATTCGCTCATACGGGCGTCGTAAACCAAAATCTTAATTAACCCTTTGATGAAAATCAAGTGGGATAATATTGTATATCGTGATATTTGGGCTGGACTGTATCGAGATAGTAAATTTCGGATATCGCCCGAGCCTAGTTCCAGCAAGAACTGCAAGGACTGTCTGAACTAGGGGAATGTGTTGCTGGAGGGAGGCTAGAAAGTATGCTTGGAAGTAAAGCTTCACCCGATGTTGAAAACAGTTTTCAGGTTGGGTGGTTGTTGTGTGCTCCCATCTCTTTCATCCACACCCTCCAGATCTCCCAGGGCTACTTTGTGTTGTGATCAAGGTTTTATGAATCAATCATATACCCTTCAATGATGCAAAAAACTTGAAGAGACTTTTCCTACTGGCCCCTGCATCAAAAAAAAAAGTTGTTTAACAAGATGTTGTCTGTGTTATCAGCTTATCTGCAGCAAGTTTCCAGTTTCTGGAAGATGATTTTCATAGAAAAGAACTGAAATAAATCAATGAACTAATGGAGGATTTGTAAAAAATGATCAGCAGGGATTGCAAAGCATAAAGAACGTGTTAGTTCTTTAAAATATACAGTATTTATGGGCCAAAGAAAATCTCCACAAATGAGGAACATTATTTCTCCTTTAACTGATTTTCCTATTAGGATGTAAAAAGAAACAGTAGGGCTTCTGCATGAGGATTGATCAAGATAAAGAGCTCTCCACAGACGAGCAGTTCACGGATCAATAACGCGATACAATCCAAAAAACTGAATCACAATCATAACAGACAGACTATCTCCTGCCTAATATCAGCTTCATCATTATTTCACTGCTGCAGTTATTTAAGGAGGAGGAGGATTCGACCGAGGACAGGAAGTAAGAAGTTGAACTGTGGTGAAAACTTTTAGTATCAGTCCTCACACCTCAGCTGTGAATCTTCACACACCTCCCACGATCCTCGTTGTCACGAGACGACACAGACTCGCAGCAGGAAGTGAACCAGCTGTCCTGACACACACACACAGTAAATATGGTTCAGCTGTTGTCTCCTTTTAATGAAAACAAGAAACTTCACTGTTCTGCGTTTTCTGCTGGGTTTTGTGTCCAGGTCCAAACTTACTAATCAAAGGAGACCAGACCACATGATGTCCACATTCCAGACCAGCACTCTCTTGACCCTGTGACCTCTGACCTCTCTACCTTGAGGTTAATACAACCTGGTTGAAATCTATGTTTTGAATGTGTGTCGGAGAGGGTGTTTGTTCAACAATGCAGACGACTTTGAAGCGTTTACAACCATCAAGCTCCACCTACACCTGAGGTCACTAATAGGCGGACCGGTCTGGGTCAAGAACCAGACGCCGTATCTATACTACACCCCCGGAAATTATTCTTCTCCAGCCTTTGCAGCCCAGGAAACTCAGACCAATAGAGTGTTGTAAATCATCTCATGTGATGCTTCTTATCCAATCACTGAGTGAGATACACTCACAGCAGAGAGACCTATAACTGGACCTCTTTGAATTTTAATTGCATACCCCCATCCCACACAATAAAAAAACAAAAAGTGACAGACAGTGGCAGCCTAAAATACTGTTTTCAAAATTGAAACTTGATCATTTTCTACATTAAAGCTAAATGCAGTTTTCCATTAACGCCTTCTGCTCAGTCAGTTTCTACTTTGTAGAAAACTCTTTGGCAACAAGCAGCAACTTCACACAAACAGCTGCACCTCTGCTCTTAAGGAGTGTTCATATTACAGATGTCACAAGAACCAGCACTTCAGCACCAAGTCCTAAGCATGGCGGTACATGTTGTACAGTATGTATGTATGTAGATGTTGCTGGTACAGGAGATGTGATTCTTCCAGGACTGACAAAGGAAAACGTAATAATCCTACAAGTGTTCTGGTCTGACCTCAGACACAAAGGGAAGAAGAAGACGACAGACACAGTAACTATAGCGACACCATGTACAATGGCGACGGTAAGTGCAGGTGCAGCAACAGGTCCACCACAAGTCGTGGAAAAGAACCGAAGATGCTGCGTTTTAGACGGATCATCAGGGACGAGTTCTAGACGAACAGAAAACAGGAAACAGGTCAGAGACAGACGTCCAGATCTGCACACACACAGAGTTCAGGCTCAGTGAGTCTCAGTTGTTTGCTGAAATCTTTCTGTTATTGTTTGTGAACTACAGCAGCTGATGCAACATGATTGAATACAAATTTGAAGAGAAGACACAAGTGGACTCCGACAGGTTCACGTCCACTACAGAATCCATCTACTTCATAACTGTAGAGACAGAAGGAGCAGAGACAGAGAGAAGAGGAAGAGGCTGAACACACACACACACACAGACAGAGCTCTTTTTTAAAATACTTATTAATGGAACGGACATTTTCCAAGGGACATTACCATGAGGGTCAAGATGATATATATATATATGTATTTTGACGTACAACAATGAGGTAAATGGAAATCTTTTTTTTTCTTTTCTTGCCTGGTTGAATGTGAGTGACGTCCTGTAAAATCTGTGGAAGGTGAAGTGATTCATGGGTCTGAACATTTATGTGTTGACAGCAGAGAATCGTTTCTAAAAAAGAGGAGCAGATGGGTCTCGTCTGTTAGAACAAATTCATCTTCTGAGTTACCATTAATTTGGTTGGATATGACGGACATGAAGCAGCCTGAATAATACCGCTTTAATTAATATATGAAAATACAAGACTATGATAAAATCTTACATGAGAAGAACAGATTTTTCTCAGTATAGCAAACCTCTTCATGGAGCTCTTACACACGGGATTTCATCTACAATAACTCCTAAGAATTTTGTAAATGTGAACTTTGACCTCGTTCAGTCATGTGACCTTGTGTAGCCTGTACGCTGACTCTCCTAAAGAGACTTAAATAGGAGCAGGTGAGGTGTATTTGGAGCGACAGCAGCTGCTCTCCCTCTCTCTCTCTCTCTCTCTCTCTCTCTGACTGATGGAGGGAAACATCTCTCTTTTATTTCTCCTCTCATGTTAATATCCATCCTCTGTCATCTCTCCTCTTTCTCCTCATTTTCTTGTCTCTGCCTCCCTAATTTCCTCTGAGCGCCGCAATTTATTTTGAAAATCACTTTTCTGTGCAAGGCGCCGAGCAGCTGAAGCAGCTTCTCTCTGCGGCTGTCAGAGCACTTTTACACTTCCACACAGAAACTTCTGATCGACTGCACACACATTACATGCAAATGAGGGTTTTTTTTTTTTTTTCCATCAGTGAATAATTCCATTTTCCTTTATGTAAAAAACATCAGGAAAATGGAGAGAGGCTTTTTGAGGACTCATTTCTGCAGGTCAGAGTTCATGCTTTCATCTTCTCTCTGTTATTATAAAACTACAGACATCATGCAAACACCATGCATTAGAAACAACAGACACGACTTCACAGTGAGGGAGAAGCAAACCTCTAGTTTGTGTTCTCGTTCAAACGATTCATGCATCAAGAAGAGTCAGTTTGACAGACTATCCCACAAAGTTTGACATTCTTTATTTTGCAAAATTGAAATGAACTACAGTCAAGTGAAACCAGGTCTAAAACTGAGACACACAGCATCAGATGAAGATAGAAAGGCTGATTCTAATAGCAAACTGAGATCTATTAGCACGTGCTGAAGGAAACTGTGGGGTGACATTATCACTGACACACTGATCCGCACGACGCCACATGTGTGTATCCAATCGATCGACTGGTGATGAACAGAAAATTAACGTTAAACATGTTTTCTGAATGACTTTTATTTTAATATATATTTTAAGGAGACAGTGTTGACAGATGTCAGAACATCTGGTTTAAACTGTAGTTTCTATCGCTCTATATTTCCAATGTACAAGATCCAACACTCAGGGTCGCAAATTCAACTCCCACTAGTACTTAAAATACCGATGATGACGTCATCCAACACACACACACACACACACACACAACAGGATGCTGCTGTCTGTCATCACTCTCCATGTAAGTGTGTTTCCTCGACCTGAGAGTCACTCACACACAGTCTCTCTCTCTCTCTCTCTCTCTCTCTGCCTGCACCACTCTCTCCCTCAGACCCTGTTGGTCCTGCAGCAGATGTTGGACTGAGGTTGAAGACAAACACAGCTGTACTGATGTTTGAACATCACCACTGTTTGTTTCAGTCAAACTGTGAATGTGTGGCAGATAATGAGACATCTGCTCAGCTACCTGTCAGCCAGGACGAAGCCTGGTCAGCATTAAAGCCACAGTCCAGCCGAACACTGACCCATCAGACTGTCGTATATTCACCGTGCAAAAGGCTGCGCATCACTTCATATTTATTAAGAAATAGAAAAGCCTGAAACAGACTTGGGTGGAAATGTGTATATTCTGTTGAAGCTTCAGAGTGAGAGCTTTTTTATCAGCTGTCTCTTCTCCTGTCTCCTCCAGGATGTAACAGCTAAAGATGGATGATCTCTTATTTTGGCGGGGGGGGCAAAAAAAACAAAACAGTCTATGTGCAGGATCAAATCTCTGCTGCTGCCTGAGAGTCACTGTTTATCTCCTCTCTTACATCCAGAAAATCAACATGAAGCAGACGACTGAGAACAACACGTCAACTGTCACACGTCACTTTTCAAACTCAGGTGACACCTGTGATCCAGCTGCTTATTTATCAGATAACCATTTATCTGTCTCTCTGTATTTTTCCATGTGTTTCACAGTATTTTAAATTTATCCGGGATTTTATCTCCGTCCTCATCTCCCACATTTAAACAGAAAACCTCTTCCTCTGCCAAAGCATCGATTCTTTCTCTGCGGGCAGCAGGAAGTTAGAGTCTGCTGTGAGCCAGCTGTCAGTGCACTGCATCAGCAACATGCACACACACACATCCAGCATCAGCAACACACACACACACCTGGAGAGAGAGGGCGGTGAGTGTTGTGTTGCTGCCAGCAGATGATCAATAGAGCAGGAAAAGAAGCTTCATAGAGACACAGAGGTCACCTGGCAGTAAGTGTGTGTGTGTGTGTGTGTGTGTGTGTGTGTGTGTGTGTGTGTGTGTGTGTGTTGCCAGCAGGCATTAAAGCAGCAGAAGAAGAACAAGAGTTTAAAATGTTTTTAAGTTTGAAGTCAGAGAAGTTTCACACCAACACAAACAGTGTTATTCTGCTTTGTGTGTGTGTGTGTGTGTGTGTGTGTGTGTGTGTGTGTGTGTGTGTGTGTGTGTGTGTGTGTGTGTGTGTGTGTGTGTGTGTGTGTGTGTGTGTGTGCTTGGCAGGCAGCCATGTTGGAAGGTGTCTCACTCAATACGAGTTGTGAGAGACAGAAGAGGATGAGTCGACAATTAGCTCACACACACACACACACACACACACACACACACACACACACACACACACACAGAGCAGTCCAATAAGATGGAACACAGCCATCACTGTCTCTCCCTCTGTCACTTCTCCTGCAGCCTCAGATGTTTCAGTCTGAACTTGTTTTCTTCTTCAAGCGTCGACACTGTTGTTAACAGATCCGCCACAAACCACACCGAAGTCGCAGCTCCACACACACCCTACCTCTTCACCCATAGCTGGGAGTTAGGGGCTGAGTCAGGCACTGCCAAGACGGCGACGGCGGGGCAGCTCTCTCTGAGCTTCAAAACTGCTCCTCAGAAACCTGTGGAGGCGACCTCCATCTTTATTTACAGTCTATGATATTTCTGCTGTTTGCTGTAGTGGACAGTGGATTTTTAACAGCTTTTACTCTGAAAAACATTGAGACTGAACCTGGCAGGAAATCAGCCGAGAATGAAAAGGGGCTAAAAAGCTAAATCTGGACCAAACCGAGCTGACTCGTGGATGGACTGGTGCCTAGCTCATAAGCAATCAAAACACAGCATGTACATCTGACAGCTTTGAAGTTGCTGAACCCCCTCAGTGAAACATGTAACTGTGGAGAGGAACTCCCAACATGTCGGACCGCTGCTTTACTGTAAAAGCTGTATGTGAGTGTGTTTAATGTATTATACAGCAGTTGTTTACCATCCATGTATGATTCAGACATTACAAACACACAGTGTGTTAACCCGAGGGCGAGATAAATTAACACGGAGAGAAAACTGAGAGAAAAAGAAAGGGGAAAAAAATCACTTTTCATTCAAATCAATGCAGCTCAACAAAATAACATCATGACTTCAGAAGAAGAGATAAATACGGAGAGTGAAGCTTCACCACCATCTGTAGATGCTGGTTCTCTTCTCTGTCTGAGAACTAACAGGCTGAATGGGCAGAGTCTCAGTGTGTGTCTGTTAAGACTGAAACATGTCGGATCAGATATTTGATGACAGGCTGTTCGAAGTGCTGGGACACAGCTGTGTGTATAGAGCCAGATGTTGCATGCAATGATAAAAACATTCACGCAATGAGTCAAGTCACAAAATACGCTGTTTGTCCATGTGCTTTAACAGGGTTTTTCCTGGCCGAAAATTAGGCAGGGTGGTAGTAAGCTGTATGACCGGGGGGGGGGGTCCCGTATTGATTCAAATCCACAGAGTACAGAGAAAACAAGTACTAGAATTTTCCTGTATCAACACAAGACGCAGCATTTTATTTTTAAATACGAAACAATCCTGTCGGCCACAAAATCAGGTTGCCGCCTCCTTCCGCAGGTAGAAAATCCAGCGGGTTCGTATTCTTTCGCCTGATGCACGGATTATGATACAGTGCCACTACATTGCCATGGTGGCATACAGCCGCAATTGCAGTTACAAACGTCCAATTCACCGAGTACCGAGAAAACAAGTAGGCCTACTACAATTTTGTAGGTGAGGCGGATGCCTCCCAATTCTCTATGCAGGAAAAACCCTGTATGACAAAGTTGGATCATCAGATCACCCACCTCCACAGGCCACTACCTCTCTGAGTGAACACTGCCACCTTTAACGGGAATATAACAACTACTATTCTCTCTGCATTAATTCTCATTCTCACTCTTGTTCTCATTGTGACTTTAATCAAAAAGTTCAAGTCGTTTTTTTTTTCCTGTGACCCAAATCCTCTCCTGACTTTTTGTGCAACCTCCACTGTTTTCATCATGTTGCGTCACAGTTACACTGCAATTTGCCCAAAGTGTCAAGACAAGCGAGGATGGAGAGAGCAGGAGAAGAAAGAGAGGAGGAGGAGAGGAGTGGAAATAAGATGTATTCATCCCCACAGGTAGGTTTGATTCATCACAGTGTAGCGCCCTGCAGCCACAGAGATGGGCAGGGAGCAGGGAGGAGAGAGGGAGTGGAAATCAAACATACACACAGATCAGATTAAAGGTCTGAGAACTTCCTGTCTTCTTGATTCCCTCGTTTTGTATCACTGAGCGCTACAATAACATCACACACACACAGTGTGAAAACAGTGTGCATCAGGATGCTCTGGTTTTCCCGACATGACCTCATCACCGTCTGTGTGTGTGTGTGTGTGTGTGTGTGTGTGTGTGTGTTTGTGTGTGTGTGTGTGTTTGCGTCTGCATGTTCAGCCTGATGCAACTTGCTGGAGTTTCTAACATCAGCAAAACTACAGTGTCTCCCTCAGTGCTAATGAAGCTAAAGGATGAGTCCAAGAAAAAGTGAAAGAGGGAGGGAGAGAGAGAGAGATCGTGTCTGTATGTTTGTGTGTGTGTCTGGGGGGGTGGTGGTGACTCCTGACTATTCCCACTGTATGTGACAGTGTATCATGTGACACCGTCTTCATTCATCTGCTGCTCTAACAGCCTCCTCTCTCCTGGTCTCAGCAGATCTTTGATCCAGCTGCAGGGACTCGCTCCATCAGTGAGGTCCAGCGCTGATGCTGGTGAATCCGGTTTGGATCTTGTCGGGTGGGGCTTAGATCAGAGATCTGTGCGGGACGGTGAACTACTTCCACACCAAACTGGGAAAAACCAACAGCCTACCCCAAACTGCTGACAGGGCGTGTCCATATACTTTTGGTCATATAGTGTACATTGGATTATAGGTTTGATTCCATGTGGAAAGTCAGTTCAAATTCCAGGGAAAGATGTTGCTATGATAAACAAACGATGATTACAAGTAGGAAAATAAAACTATTTGTTTAAAGTTTGGAAAGGTTGTTAAACTGTTGTGGCAGCACCCATCACACTTTCCATTTCACTACCTCTAAAGGGAAACAAAAGAACCCAAAGCAGGAAAAAAAAGACCCAGACCGGCAGTACACAAATTGGACAGGGGGTGTCCACATACTTTTGGCCACATATGCTTTATCTCCTTTATGTCGGAGGACAAGTGTAAACCTGGGACAGGTGTAGATTTGTGTTTTGGAAAGGTTCAGTCACATAGTCAGTTACACAGGAGAGAAAATGAGCGACAGACTCCACTGGGATTAAAAGAGAGAGAAAGAGAGTGAGAAAGCCCCAGAGCTTCAACACACACACACACTAATTACCTGGTAGCTAATTAACACTACTCTGAGTGAGTATGTGTCACATACAGAGATCACAAATGTGTTAAGCCACCAGGATTCATCATTTGGGGCTTTTATTTTGAAGAGCTTCTTCTTACTGTCACATGATGATGTAGCGGGAGCCTTGGCTCCAGCGCTGCCTTGCTCAGAGTGAGGAGTGAGGTGAACCTCTCACCTCAGTCAGACCCAGACTTCACCAATAAAACATCAGAACATAAAAACCAGACGACGCAGATTAACAACAACACAACACTTCAACACAAACACACACACACACACACACACATACAGGCCAGCACCTGAGGCACAGAGACAAGCAGCTTCTATAACACAGGCACTTTATCTGTCACAGCCACTGTCAAATACAATTACAGGCTGATATCATGGTGGGGGGGATGAGGGGCGGCGTGGGGTGGATGGGGGTCTGGCAGGCCTCGGGACAGGAGTCGTATTTTCAGGCCGATTAGAGCAGTGATTTGGACGTCACGCCTGATTGTCACGACCGGACCGAGGCCAAGACCAGCTCGGATGATGAAACCACCGATGGGGGCCGTCTTTAAAACAACACCTGTTACTGAGCCGGGCTTGCGTTCACACACGAAGGGACGCCGTTTAAAAAGAATACACCACCGTAAAGCTGACTTTAAAATACCAAACTCTCCCACTCTGTAGTCCCCTCCACCAAACCATTATCATCCATCACTGACAATCTATACTTTCAGATCTGCAGTGGGGGAGTGGATTATGTTGTCTGCTTTTGGAAATTTGAACACACGATCCCCTCAAATCATGTCAAAATCCATTGTAGATTTTTATTGTTATTATTGACATTTTTCAAGTCCTAACAATTCATTGTTTCAAGTGATTTATCGATCAAAAAAATCAAAGTGTGACTGGTCTCAGCTTCTTCCATGTAAGAATTTTCAGTTTTAAAAAAACCTTTGATAAAACAAGACATTTAAAGATCTCAGAGTAGCTATTTCACTGTTTTCTGACAATTTAAAGACTAAACAATGAATTGTTTGAGAAAAATAGATGACCTGGAGGTGAATCATAATGAAAATAATCATTAGCTGCAGATCTAATTCACTATAACTGACAGTAAAGAGCCACAGCAGCCTGTCAGGACGACAGTGAACTCACATCCACCTGTTACCACTTTTACTATCTACCTTTTATATAACCTAAGGGTCTACTGAGATCTGCCCACAACGACTGCACAGAGTAGTTAAGACTGAGTCACATAAAATATTCATTTACTGCATTCACATATAGAACAATAAGACAACCTGGGCAGCACTAAGGAGAGGTGCTGACTCCTCTCTCCTCCTATGCCTGGAAGATTATTCTATTTTGACACAGTAAAAAGGAAATACATATTACAACTAGAACTGTATTTCACTTTATCTCTTTGTCTGATGTAGGCACGTTAATTCTAAAACGCAACCCTGCCTTTATTAAGCAGACTGAGGAGACATCAGTGACCCACATGAAAATCACTTTCTTCTTCTTCTTCTTCTACAAAAACAGAGCAGTGATATCAGACTGGAGATTTGTTATTTACCCTCAGCTGAAGCTTTGAATCGATACCCCGAGAGAATAAGTTGGATTGGTGCATCTTTTTCTACAGACAACAGAGTGAGGAAAGTCTCCATGAAGAGGCCTGTGACTTGACATCAGTCTGGTTTTTGTTTCCCCTCCTATTATTCTAGTGATCGATTCATCATTTCACTTTTTTTCAAGCACAAACATCAAACAGTTCCTGGTTCCAGCTTCTGAAATATCAACATCTGCTGCCTGAATTCAGCACATATGATAAAACAAGGAGTTCAAGGATACCACTGTGGGCTATTGGAAGTTATGAAGGGCATTTCTACTCTCTCACAGACTTAATTAATCAAGAAAATAATTTTCATATTAATCAGTAGTGAAAATAATTATTAGCTCCAGCTATACAATTCAGTTTTCTATTGATCAGCTTATCGCTTGGCTTCCAGCATCGTGTGGAAGCGACAGAGTCAGAAGTGTTTCCACTTCCCTCCCTTCCTTTCCTAACTTCTTACAAGTTACCTTCCTCCTAGGAGATAAGTCAGGAAGGAAATGAGCAGGAGGGGGGACACACACACTAGATTATTATTTGCCAGTGAGGACAATGATGAAGTTTAATTTCCACAGTTTCCTGCAGTCAGGAGCTCGGCTGCATCATCTCACACACACACACACACACACACACACACGCACACAGAGGATTAGAACAAAAGGCGAGTCCCGCGGCTCAGATTTGCACAGGAAACATAATGGCTGATGACATGCGGCAGTTTGGAGGCTTTCACAGCGACGCAGCTAATCTTCCTGCACTGGAATAACATTATTCTCTCTGCTTCCTTCCTTCCTCCTCCTCCTCCTCCTCCTCCTCTTTGCCATCAGCCCGCCCACCGGGGACTCGCAGGTTATTGTGTCCGAACGCACCCCAAGGTTAACACATACACACACACACAATGGAGCAGGCAGCGGTGAGCGGACAGCCGGGTGATTGGCTGCTCCGGTGACAGATTTGTGAGGCAGGTGTTTGCTCTGAGTGGGATTCAAAAACCACACAAGGAGACGTTTTAGTTGGTAACACCTTCACACACGGTCCGAGTGAACAATGGAGGACCCAGTCTAGACTGGAGGGGGGTGAAGGAGGGGAGGGGGATGATGGGAACTAAGGTTTTGGTGTTAATCCTGGTTTATTTGTGTTTAACAAAGACGCAGGTGAACTTTGACCTCCGACTCACGATCACACACCAAAACAAAGAGAAATCCAGAGGAGTAAATATTTGTTTACCAGTGTACAGTGGGGGTCATGTGATCACAGATGTGCTGTATGATCTGATTATTAACAGTCCACTGATAATCAGTTCACTGTACAACAAAGAAAACCATCAAATCCTCACGTGAAAAACGGCAAACAGCAAATGTAAATTTTCATATAAAAAAAATGATCAATTAATTATCAAAGTAGTTACTGATTAATTTTCTGTAAACTGACTATCTATTGCAGCTCTTAACAACACCAGAGCTCCATTAGTTCAAATACAAAAACACAATATGGAACCATTTTGTCAGTTTTAGCGAAAGTGTGATAAAAGCATTATTTAAAGTTTTTTAAGGCTGAAACTGTAAGTTGATTTATCAAATCGTTAATCAGCATAACTGTTTGATGATTCATTAATGGTAAAATAGTTTTGGAAAGTTTGGATAAAAGACACAGGAAGAGGTCACCGAGGACATTTCATACAATAAATGATTCATTCATTAATTAAAAATGGCCAACAGATTAATTAATAATGAAATGATTAGTTAGAGCAGATCTGTCCTTGTGATGTTCATATGAAAAAGTAAATTCAATAAATATATTTAAATATAGTTTTAAGTCCAGTGCTAATATCTGAAGATATCTAATATAAGCCTCAGCATAAATGTGAATTTATATGTTTTAAAGAAAATAAAACACTGACTCAAACATCATCTGAATGAAAATAAGTCGGTGCATCAGCTCATTTTACCACCTTCATGATTCTGTGAGGTTTTCCACGTGGGAATAATAAATGTATGTTTGAAGGTCATGTGACTCCCTCAGCTCATAAACATTTATTTCAGGCTTTAAAAGCTGTAAAAACTATTTTCCCTCTGACTTGAACCTGCGTTATATTCTGTCAGTTCATATAAACACGTTCAGTCGGTCTAACTTTTATTTCTTTATGGTTTATTTATAGTCAAACTGAACAGTGTCTGACAAGCAGCAGCAGCTGAGGCTGCTGACTCAGTCCTGCAGCTTCACTCTGACTCTGATGCCAAAAAGCATCAGTGTTGACATTAATAATTCAATATCCTGCTCATAATTGGTGGTTAATTGGCACAACGGCGTCCTTCCTGAAGTGACGGCTGTGTTTCACCGACTCCACTTCACTTTATTTCAGACCAGTGATAAAAACATGAAGCAGCAGCAGGACAGCAGCTGACGCACTGACTGCTCTCTCTCCTCCTAAATTGACTGCTCAAACTTATTCAGCTAGATGATGGCCTCCTTAACGAGAGGCCAATAAAAGCCACTTAAGGACAATTAAGGTTGTTTACTCAGAGAATTTACCCTTAAATCCTGATCTGACCAGAGGGTCTTATCAGCTCAGATGACCCCAGCAAGAGCCAATGTGGTGGTTTCACCCTGAGGATCTACACTGTAAAACTAGGGAGGGTCAGATGTGGCGTTTACTGTACTGGTACTTCAGAATTATTTAGCATTTTTTTACAGTGTTTATACATCTTTAATTGAAAAGGTTTTAATATGTACATCTTGGATTCCTCTTCTAAAACAGTAAATTATTTTCCTTCATTTAGGCTCCAAAAAGAACACGATGTACAACCAAGCACCAATTTCCCATCACAGTGCAGGTTATCAGTGGATACTGATACTGATTCATTGGACAACATATCGTCTGATAACGACCTTTACACTAAAAATCTGGATCATATCACGTTACCAGCAAGGGTTAAGTTTTCAATATGGAGGTTTTTCTGCCTGCAGGAAGAATAAAAGACTAAATGCCACTAACCAGCCAGTTATTTTCTCATCTTACATAAAAACATCAGACAGTAATGAAAAATGTTGATGAAATCCTGTTTTGTAAAATCAACAAAACCCAGAGAACATTCAGTTTATAGACAAAATAACAAATCCAAAGTGACCCAAAGGATCAGCTGATAATATTTCTTGCGAGTTAATTTTCTATCCATGACCTCACTGATTAATCGACTGTTTCATCTCTAAATATCAACAACACCTGACTGAACGTCCTGCGTCGACACATCATCACCATGATGGTGTAGATAAATGAAGTCTGGATTTCCTAAGCCGCTCTAAAGGATTGGGACTGAGTCCGATCCAGGACATTTTAATGGATTATATTGGCAGAATAAAGCCAGGCGCCTCCTCTGTTAGTTTGTGACACTGATTGGCACAAAGTCGAGTGGTTAGGGTGCATACCACATGGGTTCAAATACCCTGAGCAGTGAAGACAGGGTCCTTGGTTTGAATCGCGGCTGGCCGTACCATGTCATTGCATTGCATGCATTGCATGTTGCATGTCATTCCCCTACTGTCTCTCCCTGCATTCTTGTCTGTCTCCACTGTCTCTATCTAATAAAGGCTTGAAATGTCCCAAAACAGTCGCATAAGTTTAAAAAACAGTGCTTTAAACTATATACTCAATATATATTCTTACTTTTTAAAAGACTCAATGGGATTAGAAGCAAAAAATAAATATTTACAGGGCTAAAACTGAAACTATGAATCCATTAATTAACAAGAAATAATCAACAATAACTTTTAATAATCAATTATTTGTTAAAATCATAAATCTGCGGATGTCAGCTCTTTCAATGTCCAGATATCCTGTGTTCATTTGTCATGACAATAAACTGACAGTGTTTGTGTTTGACTGTTGGTCAGATAATAAAACTACCTGAAGATGTCACCTCTGACTTCTGGAGCTAGTAAAGGGCAATTCTAACTATTTTTGACCCTTAATCATTAATGAAAAACAAAGAATTAGTCAGTAATGAAAGAAACTGATGGTTGCAGCTCCTCTCTGAGCAGCTCCAACTGCTGCCAGAGCCTCCCCGCTGTGCTGTGTTAAAGAACTGGACCCAGAACAAGACAAATACTGGATCAGACTCGCTATGGTGGATATTTACCACTTGCCGATTATTAAAGCACTTGGATCCGGATCGCAAAGAACGAGATGGAGGCTGCTCTGTTCCCAGTCCACACATCCCAGCCTACCTCTCCTGTTTACCCTTACAGCAGAGATAAGACAAAGACACCCGCCCAAACACCCGCCCCGAGTCTGAACCAGCCTCCGTCTGCAGCTCAGGGTGTAGAAAGCCAACATTTAGACTAACATGAAGGTTTTCTCTGTGCATGAGGCGCCGAGGGGAGGTTTTATCAGCAGGAAGAGAAAGAGGCGAATCACCCCCCGCGAGACTCAGTCCTGCAGAGCTCGGAGAGTCCGTGAGCACGGGGCTGGAAGTTCCAGC
Organism: Seriola aureovittata; assembly: GCF_021018895.1. Classification (NCBI taxonomy): domain Eukaryota; kingdom Metazoa; phylum Chordata; class Actinopteri; order Carangiformes; family Carangidae; genus Seriola; species Seriola aureovittata. The sequence goes on from NC_079379.1 coordinate 7,320,156, forward strand.
ATCAGGATGCAGAGAGGATGACGAGGAGGAAGGTGACTGGAGTTAATGAAGCTTTAGAGACACGCTCTTGACTCTTCGGCGGTTTGTTGTTGTGGCCGCCGCGCGTGGTGATTGACAGCTATCAATCAAAGCTGTCAAACGCGCGCACGCTCCAAAAAAGACACACACAGTCACACACACGTAGTTCATCCCAAGAAATACACAAATCAGACCTGGTGCACCCCCCCCCCCCTTCCTCATGCACAAACACATACACGCACACACATATACACGCGCACACACACATATACATACATACATGCACACACACAATCAGCAAAGGGGCAAATACCGGGGTATGCACGCGCACACACAGTCAGTGACGGGAGAAGCAGAGACGCGGGGTTTCCTGCAGGAAAACGGCAGAAGAAGAAGAACAAACTCACCTTTCTGTGTCCACATCTCCAGAGACCGAAGACAGGCGGGAGCCGGACTCCGCTCCGTCTCCGTCCAGCACGAGCACTCACAGGCACATTAATCCACAACGTCTCCGCTTATTTCCAAAAAACGGGACCAAACCGGTGGGAAAATCCTCCTTCAGCCCCGAGCCGGTTCAGGCATAAATCCACTGAGAGAGAGCTGACAGAGAGACACAGAGACAGACAGGGAGGTGATGTGTCCGGTCCAGGTCCTAACGACACACTGAGGCGTCTCTCAGCAGCCCAGCGGGTCCGGCTCCTCACCACGCCCTCTTCATTATCATAATAGACCCCCTGCAGCCAATCAGAGGGCAGGACATACGTCTAACCACACCCCTCTTCAATTTAAAGTCACTGTATTAAATTTAACTGTTTTTTTTTTTTTTTTTTTCTAAATGCGACTCAATAAATAAAAGACTGATGGATGAATCATAGAGATAATTAGTAAAATAATATTTAAACACTTTGACAATGTCAGTAGAGGAAATTCTGTTTTATATTTCTTTTATGTTTTTTGTTTTCTGTTTTCATCATAATCATCTTTTCTTTTTCTTATAAAAAATATTTAAAAAAATAGAACCTTACATTGATAATTTATGTTTTTTTACAACATTGTCTTATGTATAAATAAATAGGCCTATATAAGTTTAAAGACAGCATATCCCATAAGATGAAATAAAACTAATAATAAATTCAAGGGAGTGAATTCCAGACATTTAGGGCTTCAATTAACTATTATTTTCTTTATCTATTAATCTGTTGATCAAGAATTTATCAAGTCAAAAAAAAATTGTAAAAAGTCATGTCTGTCTGAGCAACAGTTAGAAATATTCAGTTTATAATGATATAAAACAAAGAACAGCAGTGGGGCATCACATTTAGAGGCTTAAAAAAAATGTAAACAATTAATCAAAACCCAAAATAGTTGCCGATTAATTTTCTGGTGATCACATATCAATTATTCACCTGACTGTCGCTCAACACTCACAAATTGCTCAGTATGAGAGTTTGGAGCGATGTAAACTGCCTCCTGCTGCTTGTCTTGTAAAACAGGAACATCAGCACGGCTCTGACTCAGTCGTTAATAAGATAATTACAGGACAAGAGCGACAACCTTGGGTGTCATGTTGCTTTTATACAACAGTTCTACAAGTGTCTTTCATTAGTTTGCAGGAATGAGCCACAACAGATAATAGGTTTGTTTATTTAATCATTTGTTTGGCTCCATCTTCATGCACATTGCTGGGTCCAAACGTCACCAGGTCAACATCAGAAACATGTGCATGTATCTGTGTGTTTCCATTATTGTGCAGCAAGTCAAATAAGAGAGGGTTGACAGTGGTGCTGGTGACGCTGCTCCATCGTCCCCTGCCCTCCATGGTCTCCAGTCAGTTTTCAGAGCTGCAAGACAAACCAGTCAAAACCAAATTCATTATAAAGTCTGTACATTTGTATAAAGCATCACTTGCCATGATCTCCCTCACCTCCAGTCCCACCTCAGACAGTTTGTGTACGGCAGTGTCTCTCAGGCTGTGGTTGGTGTAGGATGTGTGTGTCCCTGCCTATGTGCACATAACATCTGTGACAGCTGGTTAACTCCCAGGGGAGCAGCGGAGGTGCACCAGGAGCTGTCTGTCGCAGCTGTTGCGCTCCTGGGCTGCAGATACACGGCTTTTGCTCAGGTGTTTGTCGAGATATGGCAGGGGGGGATTTCCTGACTCCTCAAACACGGTGCCCTACGATTTTCTTTGTCCCCCTCTAGTGGGTCTTTGTGATTGTTTGTTTCTTCGCTGAATCGCTCGGTGAAATACTTTGCTCCGTTCAAGTCACGTTTTATGAAGATTCAGGTTTGAGATCCTGATTTTCCTCTTTGTCTCTGCCTCCAAAGTGCGACTGAATATCGTACCAGACCTTGTTCAGTAAACTCTTAGTGTTGCTGGATATTTTAAGATACGGTCCTTCTCAGGAGGAATCAGGGGATGGTCTTTGGTTATGTCTTTCCCTGTCCTTGTAGTCTCTTTTACCTTTGAAAACATTATTAGCTTATATGAATTCTGGGTCTCGAACGGCTAACAAGGGGCTCGTTGATGTAATGATTTAAACCAGCTGAAGCCCAAAGCTGCAGAGCTGCATTAGGTCTCCGGAAGAATCCACGAAACTCAAGACTGTGTTCAGCTTGGTCTTCTTAAAAGAATGAAAGTCGGTGTTTATATTTTTGAGACCCATCCATGTCAGAAAGTAGTTCAAAGCCCACCTTTGCTCTTTATATCTTCTCTGATTTGTCGAAGTTGGCTGATATAACACAAACACACCTGGAGGTTTGCACTGAAGTTTCCAGGCTCCTTTTCTTCCCTTCCTTTTTTTCCGTCCTCTTCTGATGACCATTCATAATTCAACTCAAATGTTAAACACGTTTACTTTTGTGGTGCAGTTTGCTGTTCCAACTAACTAAGCACATCTCAGACCCAAAATGTAGAACACAGACCAGGAGGCAGGGAACAGTTAAAAGGAAGTTATATTGTAAACTATACAAGATGGCTCACAGACTGACAGAGTGTGCTAAGTGGAAACCGGTGAGGGTATCGAGGCTGGGTGAAGCTGGAATGAGCTGTATCTGAAGCACAGATCACACTTTTAAATGTAAATATGGAGTTTCAGCTCAGTTCCGAAGGATGCCACTCCTCGAATTGGGAAACAGCTACAGGCAGGAAGAAAGACACAACAGGAATGGACAAAACCACAAGGGAGGAGGAAGAGACAGAGTCCAATCCTAATACTAACGACTGCTAATGTAATTAACGTTATTAGAAAACCTGTAAAGTGGAAAGATACACATCCGAGTCCAAGTGACGCTGTAGCCCATCATTACCTGCTCTGAACTGACTGTTGTGTAATGAAGATGTTTGGGACATTTTCATTCTGGTAGTAAAAAAATATAAAAATCTATATTTAAAATTGTGCAAAATACAACAGCCCCAGAGATTTAAGAAAACACACTAATAACAGTTAAATCTTTAATCCTGTTCTGTCTCTTTGTACAGTGTAACTCTACAATCTGAGTTGATTTCATGTAACTATAACGACAACATACTGTAAAGACAAGTATACATGCTGGGTACAAACAGTACGTCAAGTCTCTACAGCAATTACTGACGGTGTAACTAGGACTAATAAAAGCAGCCTGTCCTCTCCAGTGTGCTCTGCACGGCTGTAAAATGATTTCCACAAGGAAACTTCAATTAAATTTCCGGCTGACGAACTGAGTTTGTTTCTCTGCAGGATAATTAGAGCCAAGTGGAAAAAGGAAAGTGAAGAAGACGCCTCACACGCAGCGCTGGGATTAGAAACCAAATCCCCTCTGTACTCAGCAGCCTCTCCGTCCGTCTGTCTGTCCGTCTCCACATCTTCATGTCTGTTGGTCCTGCTGTAGATCTCCTCCTCCTCTTCCTCCTCCTCCTCCTCCTCCTCCTCCTCTCACTGTTTATGAAAAACAACAAATTACAGGATATGAGGACTGGTGATGTCTGGGGAAATAAGCTTTTGATTGTGCTTGAGTTAGCGTTCCTGTGTGCCTGATTAAACTGTGATGTCTGCATCTTCACCCTATTTCTCTGCAGAACACTTGTAATACTGAGTGGAGGAAAACCAGGATCAGGAAGTCCAGGTCAGGGTCAGGGGTCAGGTCTGATTTTGAGACGATCTGATAGTGCTCATCGTTAGTCATTTATGGCATTTTTGATCACTACTTCTAGATTCTGATTTAAAGGACTGGGCCTCACCTTGAGTTCTGCAGTCTACTGATGGAGACAAGTGTCCTCCTCATATGTGTCCTACAAGTGACCTGCCCAGCTAGCCAAGTGAAACTTCTGGCCCAGTATACACCCTGGTTCCACAGCAAGAGTCTGGCCCATGTACTTCCACATCTGGGCAGATTCCGGCTGTTATCCACCAGTGTTGGCTGCCAGCCGGAACATTTTGTATGTGTTGGTCCAGATATGGAAGTAGCATCTTACAATCATGCTGTATATGGGCCAGTCCTGGGCCGCTGAACCAAGTGTATAGTGGGTCAGAAGAAACACAAGCATGTGGCCTGGACCTTGGAGCAGGACCCCTGTCTCCACATCACTCAGCTTCAAAAGGAGCCAGTTGAGGTGATTGCAGCTTCTGATTCAGACACATCCTGGACAACTTCCTGTTGAGGTTTTCTGGGCACATGACACTGGGATGAGAGACTTGGGCAACACCCATATCAAGATTATACTCTATAATCATTGAGGTCTGGGATCGCCTTGGATGAGGCTTGAAAGAGGAATGTCTGGGATCTTTTGCTTTGCCTAGTGCCATCGGATCTGGACTTGGAGATGCATCAGAAAAAGGATGGATGGATGGATGGATGGATGGATGGATGGATGGATGGATGGATGGATGGATGGATGGATGGATGGATGGATGGAAGAAGGATGGATAAATTAAAGTAACACAAACATCTTTCCATACAACCTGCACCCATCTGCATTTGATATCACCTTCCTTCCATGAAGTTACTGTTTGATGCTGCAGCTGTTTAGTAGGAAAAAAATAGCAGCAGTAACATCAGAGTCTGCAGTCTGATCTCCCTCAGATGTAAACAGCAGATTACAGCACATATATACAGCTCACATATTAAACAGCAGCAGTGCAGCCTCACCAAGGCTCAAGAGAATGAAATGCATGAAATAAATAAATGTATGAGTGCTTCCATTTCACCCATCGACTTGTGCAGCTTTAAGTCATCACTCTCATCAGTATTGAAACAATAAATCAGAGAAATTCAGACCCTCAGGGCTGAGACTTTAACGGCCGCAGGAACACAGGCGCTGAATCAACACATGTCACATAACACACAGTTTGGGTGAGTTTTAAGGAGGAAAAGCTTCCTCAGATCCCGCGAGCGTTCCCATCGGAGTCACACATAGTTAATGATGGAAGAAAAGGATCAGCCTCCGCACTGAGGGAGTACAGCGTTTCTGTTGTGTTTACTCACTGTGCTCCTGTAATGTAAGCAGGAGGAGATCATAACGCTGAAGTGTGGGAGCTTTTTATGTTGAGAGGTAAAATGTGACTGCGCACAGGGTAAAGTAGGAAATGTGGCCCATATGGCACTTCATCAAAATTAATGTTTTCATACAAAACACACACAGGGTCAGAAACAGCTGCCGAGCATATACTTCCATGAAAATGAGCCTGTGGTGGATAAATCTATAAGAGTAACCTGCCATGAACAGCTGGAGGGCTTTGAATCAACATATTTAAAGGCTCAGTGGCCACTCAGTCCCTGCTCTGATCTGAAAGTTTGTACCTACTGGCCACTGTACCCTCTCTGTGACCTTGAACTTGTCTAATGGAAAGGAGTTTCAATAACTGTCTAAGACTGATAATCAACGTAAAAATTGATGGTATGATTTGGAAAATTATCAGAAAAATGTAAGAAAATGTGATGTAGAAATATTACACTTCAGGGGTTGTTATAACATCAGAATGATTATTTAAAAGTGTGGAAAACTGGAAAGATATCACATCGTCTTTCTCCACATTCACCATCAACCTGTGGTCCTGGACCGATGGTGGGGATAAAGTGCCTTGCTCAGGGGCACTTCAGTTCCACAAGCCTGTAGACGGAGGCTGTTGTTTACAGTGATGCTGCGATACAGGCCAACAACAAAACACCTCCACTGCTGCTCATTTCCATTTAAATCCTCCTGCAGCAGCAGCACAGACACACACTCAGACACAGTGAAATGTGACTAATAAGCAGCGGTAATAATTCATATTTCAGCCTTGTGTATCATATTTTTCATTTAAATTTTGTTTGTTGATTGTTGCTGACAGTACGGCATTAATCACACAACGTCTTCCTCACCACCCTGCCGACGAGCTCATCACATATTCAGGGGACGAATCTAATCAGACCTCCTGTCGCTTGCTCCTTTATTCCTTAATCCTCCTCTTTCTGCCTTTGTATTCTCCTCCCTCATCCCTCCATCTTTTTTCCCTCTCGTCCTCATCATCTTCTTTTCCTTCTTTATCACCTTTTTTTTGCCTTTTTGCTTCACACACAAACACACTCTGGATTTCATTTTAATATCACAGCAATGAAACTAATAAACACCTCTGTCCATGGTGTCCTCTGGTGATTTGTGTGTGTGTGTGTGTGTGTGTGTGTGTGTGTGTGTGTGTGTGTGTGTGTGTGTGAGTTAGACAAAGAAATGAAAAGAAAGCATTTTATTTATAAGTCATAATTTAATTATTTGTGTCTCAATAAGAATCATTCCTTATCTTAATTCTTATCTGTTATGGGTGTGTGTGTTTCTTTGTGCGTGTGAGTGTGTGTGTGTGTGTGTGTGTGTGTGTGTGCGTGTGAGTGTGTGTGTGTGTGTGTGTGTGTGTGTGTGTGTGTGTGTTTGTGTGTGTGTGTGTGTGTTAATATATCTTATTTTTCTGATGAAAATCACTTCTCAACCTTAGTGTGGAAGAGAATAAGAGACAGCATACATCATAATTCAAATCATATTTCAAATTCAAATCATCGTGTGTTTGTGTGTATTGAAGCATAAAGTTGTGTGTGTGAGTGTGTGTGTGTGTGTGTGTGTGTGTGTTTGTCGCTCTCATAATTCTAATCAGATCACAAACCTTTGTCTCTGCAGTAGTGTGTGTGTGTGTATGTGTGAGTGTGTGTGTGTATATGTGTGCGTGTATGCGTGTGTGTGTGTGTGTGCATGTGTGTGTGTGTGTGCGTGTTTTGCTCACAACAGCAGCAGCCTTTGTTGAAGAGTCACCTTGAGCTGAGGATGTGGAGGACAGAAACCATCAGTGTCTGCTGTTCACACAAACACCTGCAACACACACAGCCTCAGCCACATTTACATTAACACAACACCTCTGCTAATCAATATTAGCTTTGTTAATGATGAAATCAAAAGACTCTGCATCATGTGGAAACTGTCTCCACCTCTGCATCTCAAGATTTCTTTTTCAGACGCTTTTAGCTCCTTGTTTTTGAGTTTTCTGGTCTCAGTGTTTCCAGATGTTTTCAGAGAAACAGCTGTAAGAAGCCTCTGTCCACGACAGCAGACGGACACAGTCAGCTAGTGAACATAGTGTAGCCTTTAGCGGCTAAAGAGCCAGATGTTTCCCTCAGGAGAGCTGGTGGAGACCAAACACAGAGCTAAAAGAGAAGGAACACTGGAATTTATGTATCAGGCTGTTACTAGGTGGTTGCTATGGTGCTCTGCGTGATTAGCAGCATGTTGATAGTTGGCTGCAGAGGATTTCTGGGTGGTGCCTCTCTTGGTGTTTTGCATCCTGATAGTCAGACCGAAGTGCTATTTTTTCTCACTTCATGTCAGTGTGATATACATGTCAGATGATTTCCTTTTTGGGAGGGAGGTTATTCTGTTTGTTTTGCTCAAGCCATTAAGTAGTGAGTGCCAAGGGAAGCAACAGCAGACAGAAGACGTCGTGTAGAGGTCTGGAACCAGGCTACAGGTTCTGGGCAGTTAACGAACGTTACGTGCCTCTGTGTTATAGTGTCTTTGATACAGGTCCAATGTAAACAGGGACTCAGCAGACTCATTGAAAGTGTTTTAGACAAAACTGTGTCATTTTTCCTTGTCATCAGTTGGGATAATGATGCATGAACGCACTGCGTTGAAATGATGTGATAAATGTGTCATATTTAGACTCACTGCGGCAGGTGATGTGGGTTCCTAACACTGACCTTGGTCATTTTAACCTCAACAGCAGGTTTCCTGTGCCGGAAGACCAAACTCATGCAGTTGAATTTGTAGCTTTAAAGCACCATTCAGTATCAGTGTGAAACAGGTTGTATCAGGTGTGCCATTAGGATGCGATACTGTGCGTAACCAGCATTTTGGTCCCCACACAGCTGTCACACCACACATGAATAGTGGGATCCCAGTATTCGGACCTCATGAATATAGTCAAACAAGCCCACACACACACAGATCAATAACCACATATACACACACAGCATTTGCAAATATAATGTGACATACAGCAACATCCTCTCTCTATCTCTCTCTCTCTCCTGTCAGTTTAAATCTGCTGACTCGCTCTTTTGTCCTCTCAGGGTCAGGAGGAGCGTCGTCATGACTCAGCAGATACTTCATCCTGTGAGTCTTCATCAGCAGGGACCATGACCAGGACCCCCTCAGTGGTCTCAGCAACAGTAGAGGATTATGGGACAGCTTCTCAGCAGGTCTGCCCCCCCCCCCCCCCCCCCCAAGACTCCCACATGATAATTTCACTCATTGATGAATCTATTGGTTACGATTCTTTTTTTGGTGTATTGTTGTGGTGTATAAGATGACAAAATATTTATCCACATTTTATTTCTTTCATAGATAAAAAGATAGATAGATACTTTCTAAAAAATGCTCCACAGTGGTGAAGTTTCATTCTGTAAGATGAGTCACAGCTCTCATTGACCTGAGTTTCCCTCCGCTGATATAAATCTAACATTAATCTCATTTTACAGTGTCGTTTGTCTCCCTCTAAATGCCCCGTGAGCCTTTTGCTGAATCACCCAATATCCTCTGATTTAACAGCGCCAGTTGACATCTATTAGCAGCCGCTGTGTTGGAAGGGTGGGGGGTGGTGGGGGTGGGGGTTTGTGGGACTCTGACAGATCTGAACCTTTGACCCCTGGCTGTCAGACCGAGGTCAGAGCCGAGACCTCTGCACCGGCCCGGCGGGGAGGAAATGCCACGGATCCACCGGAGTTATCCAGAGGTTAAAGCCAGCTCTCCCTTTGGAGACACTTGAGGTGCTGTTAACATTTCTGCATGGAGCCTGAAAAAGCCTACAGGGTGAGAGGGATGCTAAGTGGATGGACATTTCCCAGAAGACTTTGAGGGAGCTGAAGAAGCAGAGATCAGTGAGAGGTCAGTGACGTGGCTCATGTAGAAAAAACGAGAGGATCAGCTGCAAAAAAATGATCAGTATACTTCTTAATTTAAAAATCTTAATTTGAAATTAACATGCTCTTTACATTTAGAAGATACAGTGTGAGAGAGCATCACAGAGTTATCTCGACACATTTTCCTAAAATCCATCCTTTCATTTGTTTTAACTTTTTTGGAAACATACGTAACAAACCAAAGGAACCAATCCAAGGGCAGGGGGGGTGGGGCTAAATAAAGCTGAAAGCTCATCAGTACAGATAGCGAGAGTTTGCATTAGCACTACCACTAACACTGTGTCACTATACAAAATAAACAAACAAAACATGCTACCGTTCTGAACCGTCTGTTAGTCTCTGGTTCTGGTCTCAACAGACTCCTCATCTGAGTCTGGGTCTGACTGAGGCTCAAACATGTGGCTGAGTCTCTCTGATGTTTCCTCCTCTAACCATCTTGATACTCTTTCACCGGTCCACCTGGAGCAGGCAGCGGCGGAGGGTGGGGCACTAGTAAAGGCAGATGTGCTTCCGGCCTCTTTTCAGAGTTTTTTTTTTTTTTTTTCACTTTTTATGTGTGAAAACGAAATTGTAAAACAAAATATTAATCATAGCAGATGATTTTATAGAGTTTGTCTGGAGAGGAACTTTAAATTTGTTAAATTAAAAGTTTTGTGCAGGAAACTGGATTTCATGTCCTGCAATCAATTATTTTTTCCATCTATCATCCTAACCACACATAAAATGCATCTTCCTATCTTTTCATTGCTCTCTGTATATGTTTATAACTTATATATTCTTAGTTCTTCTCCCCCTGTTTTATCAGGGGCTGTGACCCCCAAACTGGGAGAGTGACTCCTGAGGGTTCCAGCTACAATATTTGAGGTCTCTGCCCAGAAGAGTGCAGTCCTAGGAAGAAGCTAAGATACTGCACAGAACCCTCGAACTCCTAGGACTCTGGTAGAGGACCCGAGCTTGAGGATGAACCACCGCCACCAGTTGAAAGCCTGTGGGAGATTCTGAACCGACGTGTTGGAGAGCGCTCTCCACCACCGTCATCAAAACACCACGTGAGGGAATATCTTTATGAAGATTGGTGTTCATCCTCCAGTAGAGTTCAGAGACTTGGAGCAGTGAAACTGGTGAAACAACATCTGACCGAGACACTTTCTCGTGGTTCGCCCTTTAATTTATCACCTGTCTATATATCTGTATATGTATGTATAAACACACTAATATAGAGTGTTGTGTTGCTCTTTAACAGCCATATGTTCTTGAACGCAGTCAGAGTGTTTCATACGGTATCAGATTCCCAACAGGACACTGGGGTGTGTTACTCTGGGAAATTGCTTGTCAGGACCATTCGCAGCTTAATCTGAAGTATCTGGACAGTTTGGGGACAAAGAGCAGCGCAGGCCAGACCAGAACATTTGACAGCAGCATTAGCCCGATTTGGCTAATCCTCATGACTCCAACTGTCATTTCAGGGCGTCTTCATCCTGTCAGCTTGTCAACACACCATCAGAGCCATATGGATCCCGGCTGCTGCCAGGTTCACGCCGGGGCTAGGGGACTAGTAAAAGGACTTAACGGGCTTTAATCCGTCTGGAGCCAAAGATTCAACGGCACCTCGTTTTCTAAATATTTACCCCTCCTTCAATTAGCATGAAAACCCTTTCTTTCCTCTTATCTCTCCCTCCCTGTTGGTTATTCTTCTGTTATCTTTCTCTCGTCCTTTCACCTCGCCTCTTCTTCCTCCTCAGGTGTTCCTCCCGCCATCTGAAAGCCTGTCTTCACCTCAGTGAATCCATCCATTTCTGCCACTTCTCTGCCTTTTCTCCGTCTGAGTCAGCACCACAGAGGCTTTATGAGCCTGACCAGCAGCCGTCTGCTCGCTCTCTGTGCTGAAGCACTCCGGCTTATTAAAGGACAAAGCAGAGGCCTTGTCCTCTAAATAAATATCACTTCTTCTGCTCGCTGACTGCTCCAATAAACCACCTACGGCTCATGAAAGCTTTTCCATTTGCTCCTATAAACACCCTCTGTCTGGTAAGTTTTGTCTGTTAACAGGAACTTACGGTTTTCATGGCATGTTTCAGCTTTGTTTGGATTGAACAGAAGAAGAAGAGCTTGCACGTAAGCATTAGCCACCTACACACATGGAGTCAACAGAGGTGGAGAGGGAGGGGCAAAGCACAAGGGACAGACACAGAAGCTACAGAAACTAAAACTCAAAAACTTTAGACTCAAACCAACACTGTGTTAGTCCGTCTCTACTTCCCTCCTCTGAGCTCTGTCCACATTTGGTGCTGTAGGGAGTATTTGAGGCAGCAGGACGGTGTGTGTGTGTGACTGAGTCAAGAGCTGTGTCCTAATTCAGGGGCCGCATTCCTTTGGAGGATGTGGTCTAGGTGCATCGCATCACTTACCATTGTTTTCACCTAGCAACCTTGACAACAAGTAACTTTTCCTTTTTTTTTTTTACAAAAACTTGAGGCTTGAAGGCCATTGGTTTTAACAGTTGTACCGTTAGCTGTTGAACTGAGCTGAAACCCAATGCTTAGATTAGAAAGTGTAATCCTCAGACTCTCTGTTGGTGTCATTTGCGGCCACATCATTTTCATTACCACTGCTCAATGAGTCTTGGGACAGGTTGGGCCATGCAGGATCCACCTGTTGGGGCCTTCGTTGCCCAGGAAATGAATTTGAAATGGGACAGCTCAGTGGCACCGATGTGACACAATCGGTCTTCGAATGCAGCCTCTGAATTGGGACACAGTGTGTGTGTGTGTGTGTGTGTGTGTGTGTGTGTGTGTGTGTGTGTGTGTGTGTGTTCATGGTGATGAAGGAACATGTTGCCCACTGACATAGTGGAGCTCTGTGTCTCAGAGGAAATAGATATTTTGTTGACTAAAACAAAAATAAAGAAAATCACCAGATGTAAACTAGAAGAGGAATATATATATATATATATATATATATATATATATATATTCCAGAGCGGGTTATTTGGGAAACGTGACCAGATTTATGTAATCATCATATTTCTGCTCTCCAGAGGATGAACCCAGACTTTACTAACCACATGATGTGTCCACTGGTGATGATTCAGATTTAAGGATTTTGTTCTTTCCAACGACAGTAAAACTTCAGACTTTTGTTTTTCTCTGCTGCCTTTATTTCATTTAAATATCTTGGCCTATTTTTATGTGATAAATTGGACATGGCAGGTGCTCAGATCTGTGTTTTATGTCGATTTGATCAACCTGTGGTGATCTCATTTGTTTTGCAGCAGACTCTGACACGGTTCAGCTCAGCTGAGTCTGTACCGCCGACATAAACTGACAACTCTCCAATCAGGGGGTATTGACTGTCTCATTCCTCCTTAAAAATGTATTTGAACTTCCTGATTTACTGGTTTCCTCCTCTTTGTCAGGACGAGGACTGACTGTGAAGTGGAGAGAAAAAACACAAAGATTATCAACGAGCCACACATGGTGTCCTCTTTGACGACTTTGTTAATCCTCGTGTGCTTCATCTCGTTCTAACTCCATCACATTTGTGTTTTAGTTAGTTTTTTTATGTGTGTAGATGAAATGTCTGTGCGTGTACTTTTGTTTGCTGGCTCGCTTTAAAATGCCCCTTAAGGGACGAATAAAGTGTTTTGAACTGAATTACTCTACATTAAAAGTGGTGAATAAATGAGATCACTGTCTCTTTAGCCGTGGTTGCAAAGCGCCTGCTGATCACACATTTAAGCTCTACTTTAAAATTGGCTTTTTTAACAGCTTAGGGGGAAGATTTGAGTCTTTAAGCTCCGAGCTGCACTCAGGGGACAGACAGACGGATGGAGGGAGGCATAAAGACAAGGCAAAGAAGTGAGCAACACAACAGGAGCTGCAGAACAACAGTGAAAACAGGCTTCAAACAAAATAATTATTCAACAGTTATAAGGAAAAAAATATGTAAGACAAAAGGAGTAGATGAAAATTAAGACGGATAGGGACAGCAATAAAACTAGAAGAAATCAGGAAAATACAGTAGATTAAGAGTAAGAAGAAATATCAGATTTTCAGGACAAAGCAGGGACAGAAATTTAAAAGAAGAATCCAGTCTGCTAGAGTGAAATAGAGACCAATAGAAAAAGAAAAGGAAAAGAGACGACATACTGAAATGGAGAAAATCTATCATAAAGATTAAGAAATCTGAGTATATGGAGGGAAACCAAGATGGATAACAGACAAAAGAAACTGCGGCAGAAGTGAAGAAGAAATATGGAAATGTGAAGTGGAGGGACATAAAAACAAATTAAGAAAAATGGAGAGGAGCACGAAAGAAAGAAATAAAAAGAGACATAAACGCAGATAAATGAGAAGAGAGAAAGAGAGAACATGGCTGAATGGCAGCGAGGATGACGTGAAAGATGAAGTGATCGAGACGTGGATCGATAGATGGATGAACACATGAACGAACACACAGGCGGACAGGAAGATGGACGGATGAACGCGGAGGTAAATCACCTGAATGAGTTCGAGAATGATCCGTCCAAAAAATGAGTTTTTAAAATGTCACCGTGACGACTGGTCTCCCTCCATCTTCATCGCTGACTCACTGTCTGTCTGCTCATCCATCCATCTCTACACCTTCTCACTCTGTAGTTACAGTTCAGATGATCAGTCAGATTTTTTATGACGAGTCATTACATACATTAAATGAAAAAACTCTTCAGGAGACAGACTCCACCTGAAAGCTGCAGCTCAGGTAAAAATCAACTGCTGGTGAAGGATTTGACCTTTTAAGACTCTATTTTACTGTTTGAGTTTGTTTCAACCTCCTGAGGTGATGACAAAAAGTTTGTGCTAGATTTATTTATGAAGAGAACCTATAGAGAACTTATAGAGAAGCTACTCACACCCACACAAAGACAGTTTCAATACAAGACAGCCAACAGGAAAAGGACCTGAGCAAAGTCTTTCCATAAAGAACCTGTCCTGGATGTGAAGTCACATAGAGTCACAACATGTAGTTACAAAATGTAGAGTAACAACATGTAGACTCATGACTTGTAGAGTCATAGAGTCATATAGAGACACGTAGAGTCACGTAGATCATATTGAGTCACATCACACAGTCACGACACAGAATCACGTCCCGACACTTAGAGTCTTGACACATAGTCATGTCACATTTTGACACTTGATCATGTTCTGACACACATCATACAGTCCTGATGTGTTGCCCTTCAGCCTTCAGTAAAGGGAGTAAAAACACATCCGTGGGTTCAAAGGCTGAAAGGAAGTGATTTCCTGAATCTCATTCTGAGATCATGAAAAAACTGTTTGTGCATTCACACGATAAACCAAACATACATTAAGATGAATATCTGTGATTAGTAGGTTTACCCTGCTCCTCCCCACCTGGTGAGAAAATGATGCCTCTTCACCACTGCAGAGCTGATGTGGAACAAAGCTGAAATCTGCAGCTCCCAGTCGTTTCCTATATTAATTATACTATAAAACATAATGCGTGTGATACTACATAATAAACCTTTCACATTATGCTTCATTATGAACTCATGAGCTGAACACACACACACAGTCACACACACAACACACACACACAGTCACACACACACACACACACACACACACACACTTGTCATGCTGTCACAGGCTAACGCAGTCTCTTCTCTTAACGAGCTGAGGCTGGACGGCTGCTTCACTTTTTACAAAATGTCATTAGTGGCACATTTTGGCAGATTCTCCACATAATTTCTACATTATTATGTGGGTGGAAAGCAACAAGAATGATGGCAATACTTCCTGAAAATTGGACGAATAATTTTATAGTTACTGAAATAGAAAGTGTGAGTTGGCCTGATTGCATTTCTGGATCTAATAATAAATCTGACTCTTTTTTCTTTTTGGAGAGAGCAGAGCATGTTCTGTTCTGTGGGTCTGGAAACAGAGTCACTAACATTCACCTGAGAGAGGATTCTGGCAAAGACAACACTGTTTAAACACTCTCTGTTTAAATCCCCCCCTAAAGAAGGAACTATTAATGAGCAAATGTGCCACCAAAAGCAATAAAAGCTAAACTGAACTGAAAACAGAACAAGACCGAGGGGAGTTTAAATCTGTTTCTTGTTGTTCTTGGGAACAGTGAGACTTTAAAGATAATTTGTGAAGATGACCTCTTCAGAGACTGATTCTCACCGCTCTGTGGTGAATGTGGGACAAACAAAGAGACTGAAAACAGACAGTTATTTCTGTAACAGTACATGTATTTATAGTAAATAATTTATAACAGTATGTTTGTAGGTTGATACTATAGTAGTTTCACTTTGATACACCAAAAATCAACTAATTACCTACCTAATTATTATCCTTGTGAAAAGTAAACTTCCATCAGGAAAGAGTTGTTGTCTGTTAGCTAAACCATGTTTTTCAGGTTAGCCCAACAGGGCAAAGTGTGCTCTCAGGAGCCATAAACACTCCTGTTTGTTTCTGTCTATAATTTTATTGATCAGAAATTTGTTAGAAATTTGTGCCAGTGAAGATGAATATCAAATATGACATGTACTCCATCTTTCTCATTTTAAAGTAGACCTAGCTATTTGTAAGTTTTGCCATTGCTACATAGCTAACGTTAGCATTCAGCATCTTAGTTCCTTTACTCACCAACAGTTGTCTCCAGAAATGGACAGGAACACCAATGTTAACTCTTTTCTCTATCACATCTTTGCTTCTACTGAAGTTACCATGCTAACCAGCTAGCCCTGGCCCGTCTCATCACTTTCAATCTGCCCTGAAGACATGTTACGTATTGTAAACGCCACGATGGCTGAAGCTCTTGCCACTGCCACCTGCTCTCTGCAACAAACCACGTTCAGTTGGAGAGAAAACTTACAAATAGCCCCTTTATGACCATAATTGTTCAAATTATTCATCAAATTAATATGTACAATCCATTTCATAGTGTCCTGGTTTTCATACAAATCACCTGGAAACATTAAAAAGTCAGTCAGAGGCAACAGCTGCTAGCATCCCCTGTACACCTTGACCTATTATCATCTTATTTGTGTCTAACATGTTAGCAAACACCTGCTTATTTCCACATCCAACACCAACATGGTGGTTCATGTGGAGTGGTGTTAATATCACCTGATGAATCTCAGTCCAGTGTTCCCTCTCTTTTACCTCTGTGTTTGGTCTCCACCACCTCCTGGCGGAAATATCTGGCTCTTTAACTGCTTAAATGCTCCACTATGTTCAGCAGCTGATCTCTGACTGTGTCTGTCTGCCCTTTGCTGCTCAGCAGTTAGTGGACAGTAGCTTTTTACAGCTGTTTCTCTGCCACAAAAACCAAAACCAGGAGCTAAAAGAGGCTAAAATGCTGTGTAGAACTGCAGAGTTGCAGTTTCTCATAACACTCTTTTTTATTCATTTTTAATAATAAAATGTTGATTAAAGTAGCTTTAATGACTATAAGAGTTCTTGTATAAATTTTTATATTGAGACTCACAAGTTGATAAAGTGATGATTTTTCCTCTTTAGAACAGCCAGGCTGTAGCTTTAAAGTGATGAGGCAGATCTTCCTCTGGATGCTCTCAGACAAATGACTGCAGCAGCATCTGAACACACAGCATTAAAGTGATGAACACACCTCTCTGCTGTCATGACAGGGGTGACAAAGTGACGTCTGCCATAGCTACTGCTTTTTAACCTTTATTCAGGTGAAGGTTTCCTGACGCTGCAGAACAAGAGCAATCAGTGAAGCCGCCACAGAGCCTTCAGACTGTTTGTCCAGGTTATCACAAACCAAAGTGGTTTGATTGTGCGAATATTAAACATCTCATCATCTTTTCATCTCACCAACAGGTGAAACTGACACATTGACATTTTTGATTCCTGTTCTTATCACATGATAAAGAAACATATTTACATGAATATTAATGTGTTATTTTGCAGTTGTATACTTCTGTATTGTATTACATCTGTACTCAGCATAACATCATTCCATTAAAAAACTGTGCCCCCCCTCCCCTGCAGGCAGACACCAGCTGATTTGCAGTGTCCTGATGTGTTTCTGCTTCTCTAACCCTGAACATTAAACTGTGTGATGGTGTCAGAGAGCAGCTGAGCCGACCATAGCTGAGCCTTTTAGATTGGACCACATCAGATAAATCACAGCAGAATGAGGCATGGAGTGCTGCCGGAGAGGCTTCTAAACCCACACTGTGGATCCACGTCAGTGCAACCTCCTGCCGGTCTGACTGCTCCGATATGTGGGAGTCCTTATGTAACACTAAATGAAACACACAGGACACGGGAGGTCGAGTCTGATTTTTAACTCCTAACTTATTGATTTGACCATGAAAATGAGACAAAACTCACTTACCCAAAAAGCTACACAGAGCCTGTAAAAATATATGAGCAGTACATAAACCAGAGCTAATACTGAGCAGTATTGATGTTATGTGAAGCAGTGAGCTGAGAACTTGTTTCATTTTCACTGTGGTCTAGTGAAAACCTTGTAAATCCTTTTATGTTTTCAGGTGAGTTACATGATGCGCCCACCTAGCTCCTTTCCTTTCACCTGCATTTTGACAAGAGAGACACAAGGATCTAAAATTATTTCTTGCCCCCCTGAAAAGCTCCAGGATCAGGTCTGTCAGCTGGCTCATGAACTGTTCTGGTAGAACTTGCCAATACAGTCTTATGGGGGTTTGTGAAATAGTCACTCTGGATGTAAACCAGGTCTCTGGATGTGAACTTGGTCTCTTGATGTTAACCTGGTCTCTGGATGTGAGGGTGGTGTCACTGCCTCCCCAGCTCCCACACCAGCGTCTGAACACTGAATTGTTATTAGAGTGGAATCATTTATTAAAAAGGCGAAGCAGAGCAACAAACACAGACACAAAGTGCCAACTAACCAGAGGCTGAACCTGAGCTGCTTAGCAGAAGGTCGGGTTTTTCAGACAGCCCCCTCCTCACACTAATCTCTGACATCAGATCGGGCGGGGTCTGCGTTCAACCATTCCTGTAAGTTTGTCTGACGTTCACACATCATGTGGAGGTGAGAAAGCAGCCAGGGTTCAAACTGCTTCTGCTTCTTTATTTTTCAACACACAACTATTTCTGTCGCTTTTCATGTGAACAGCTGAGGTCACAGAGAATGAGAAGATGTCTGGCTTTCACTCCACCCTAAGGCCTGAAGTGTTGTACTATTTGTTCAAGTACTAGAGGGCAGCGCACGGTTCTACAGACTGACTTTGTCATGTTTCTGTGTAAATGCATTGCAAATAAAGAAGCTGTCACAAGAATGAATGATGAACAAAAGGATGATTTCTGTCTTTCCATCTTTACTACTTAACGGTTTAATTCACGACTGGCACAGGCTACCGGCGGCTACAGGACACTTAAGGTGGAATGTTTTCTTGCGTGTTACTCAATGCATGATTGACATTGGGAAATCAATCAATACACCTTAAATGTCAAAATGAACAACTTTGACGATTTAATTTGTTCTTATTAGCTTTCTTGCATGACAGGCTCTTTTAATGGATACCTCTGATATTCTGATCTTCAAGTGTATGTATATATAGTTCAACGAGATTATGCGAACTGCTGATATATATTTATATATAAAGAAAACACCAAGTGATAAAGTGGCGGAGCGTTGTTCTGGTGTGCTCCGGTATCACTACACCTACGCCTAAAATACAGTGCACAGATTAAAACCAGCAACGGTGAGGTCATCATGTTCATTTTTATACCATGTCTGTGGTCTGATCCCAGCACCAGACCCAGAACTGAAACAAAAGGTACGCCATGGGGCCTTTAAGTTCCTGCTGCTCTTGGATCATCTGTAGCATATGTGATAAATGATAATCGTAGGTTTGATGGATGAATCCCTGGCTCCTCCTGTCCCTGTGTCAAAGACCCTAAACTCCAAACCTTCCCCCAATCATAAATGGCTGATGCCAAATGAATGTAAAGTGGCTCCTCGGAGTGTCTCACCAAAAAAACAGCCTGTAGTTTCACAAAATCTTTTGGAAAATCATTAATCAAGCTGTAAAACCAGACTGTTTTTCTTCAAGTTGACATTTTGGAGGAGTCAGCTCTGATCAGCATCCTACATGTTTGGTTTTTTGCTTTTTAGCACATGACGAGAAGGAAATCTGGTCACAGTCATTTTAACTGCTGTAAACAACATCCTAAATCACCAAACAGACTACAATAGCAGGGATGTGTGAATGTGAATATGAATGCTTGTTTGTCTCTATATACCAGCCCTGTCCAGGTGTACTCAGCCTCTCGACTAATGGGATTGGCCCCGACCCCCCTGCATCTTTCAAAAAGGATAAGCAGTACAGCTAATGGATGGATGACTATTGATCCTGGAGCTGGTGTTTCAGGAGAATGAAAGTATTCGATTCAACATTTTTCTTCATCCCCACCTGTTTGTCTGCAGCGAGGAGACGGTGGGGAGGTGACCCTGTTTACATTCCTCTTAATTACAATCTCCACACTGAGAGGGTGGACATTCTCTCTCTCTCTCACACACACACACACACACACACACACACACACACACACACTTTTTTCAATTAATTATAGAGGGTGTAGAGCTGAGCGGCACAAACAGAAACAGAACCACAGTTTGTATGAGAATCACGGCCTCCTTTTATTATCATAATGATGTCAATACATGCTCCTTGTTCACACTCCGGGATATTACACATACACACACACACACACACACACACACACACACACATTGACAAACACAAATGAGTGTGTCCAGCTAACACCTCTGGTTAAGCTCCTCGCTCTCTGCAGACAATTTGTCCAGATTTTAGAAGGACTCTGGTGGAGTTGATTAATTTTTCGGTTCCACTCGTCCACAAATCTGCACTTAACAAGCAGGATGAATGTCACAAATTACTGCGTATTAACAAGAGAGATTTATCCTCACTTCAAAGAGCCGATGCAGTGAAAGCTCGTTCCATTTATCCACAGCGTTCAAATAAATGTTAATAAAATAAATTCTGCTCCGTCAGCTGTGACCGGGGTTTGATTAAAGGGAGAAGTTTCTCCTCAGATCTTCTCCCACTGTTACATTTCATTAATCTGTGTGTAAACACTCAACATGAAGGGCTTAGGTGTAGATTTCCCATCAACCAACCTCCTTTAGAGATTTCCTACATTTCCCAGAATGCTGCTCAAAGCCCAGAGCGGAGGTGTGAACTTCTGACTCTGACTATAAGATGACCTCTTTTCCAACAGCTTCTTTAAAATCAAGACCTGTTCAAGATTCTGTCTGATAGCTCTTGACTCTGTGCTGTTCATCTAATACTTTGATGCCTGAGAGTAGAAAATATGTTGGTATGGCCTTACTTGAGTTATGGTGTCAGACTTTTGGTCATACATCTGTAAAAATGTCTGTAATTTTGATGGGGCTGAAGAATATTGCTTGTGGAGTACCTCAGGGCTCCATGTTGGGGTCTCTCTTATTCCTTATTTTTTTTTAATGACTTGACAGCTTGTTTAATTCTGCATTACTAGTATCAGTGTTGTTAATGAAGGTGCTAAATGAGTGCTATTCATTAAATGTGCTCAGTTGTTTGTCAACTGAATCCATTTACAACCAATGAACGTGAGCGCCAGCGCTGTAACTCAGTATTGCCAGAGTTGGTGGTAATGTACAAAAAAAAACTGCCAAAAAACAGAAGAAGAGAAATTCATATCAACAGTTGAATGATTTATGAAAGAATCTGGGCAGATTCCATGGGAAAAAATCTCAATTAAAGCCACCAAACAATGAATCTGGAATGACACATTTAGTTGACGCATCTGTCCAGTCTTTTGAAGTGTCTGCGAGTGAATGAGGGTTAGACCATGAGCTAACAGCTGCAAAATTCCTCCACCTGAGTTAAACTCACAGCATAAACAATTAAACATATACTGACATTAGTTTTTTTTGGCTTTTAAAAGCAACCTCTGTCTGTGACTCTATAGTTGTTAACAGTACTGTTGCAATGAGCGGGGGCTGATTTGGGGATGGATGGTTAGGGGGACTGAAAAATAATTGCAAAAAAACAAAAAAAAAACAAAGTAATGAAAGTTGAAGTTCACGGCAGGGAGTGAAGGTTGAAGAAGTCCAAAGGTCCAGGTGGGCTGGAGGCCAATCGGGAGTGTCAATTGAGTTTAGTGACAATTGGAGACTGGAGGACGGCGTGCCAGAGCAGAGCACACGGTACACCAGGAAACAGCAAGGTGAGTGTCAATGGACGGAGAATCGAGTTACGACAGGTAACAATCCCTCGAAAGGGGCCAAACACAAGGCTTGATTGGTGATGACCGGCAGGTGGGTTGAACGGCAGGTGGAGTCGATGGAGTGCTAGGAAACCAGGTTTGCCACACACACTCTGTCACACACACACACACACACACGCACACACACACACACACACACACACACACACACACACACACAAACACGAGGAGGGGGAAACAAAAGTAGGAGACGGAAACTGAAGGCATGGGCTGAGCTGTGACAAAAGCAGGTGGGCAATTTCTTGTCATGATCTTGTGTTTTATTGTCATTCCTTCAGTTTTCTGGAAATTTTCGGTGGCTCATTTTCATCTGAAGCAAGATTGTGATGCTGATTTCACTTCCTTCCTGCAGCAGCTGATCTGAACTGGGACCTGAACCCTCCACTCTGTGTGTGTGTGCGTGTGTGTGTGTGTGTGTGTGTACTGTTGTTTATCTGTGGTGTTTCCTCCTGCAGGATGCTCAGATCTCAGTCAGCTGGATCGTCTTCAACACGCTGCAAGTTTCATTGGCCGCCGCCACTACTTCAATCTAATATAGACGCCAGCGGAGCATAGCATTCACGTGAAACAGCAGTGCATGTTGGTACGTCCTCCTGGATTAGTTCACAGCCGCTTCACTCACAGTGTCATCCTGCATTCACTTTGTGATTCATCTGCTCTGTATTATTTAATCCCAGCCCAGTGAAGCTGCAGGAATGAGTCTGTGTGAAGCTTGCTCACACACGCTCCTCCATCCTGTATCTGACACTGAAGGCTGCAGCCGTCACGCCTCCTCTGAAGAAATGACCTCCAGATACATCTGGACCCATCCCTGCTCCCGTTCTCATTACACGGTCACACACTGTTTTCTTTTTTGACTTTTTCATATTCAGCCAAACACAACAAAAGAAGGAGCTCCATAGTCCATATTGAAATATGATCTTAAAGCTTAAATCTCTCAGTGGTTTAGGACCAGAACACACAGAACTGTTCAGATTCTTCTCCACCATCAGTCCCATCAGGAAGCGTCTGATTGGTCCAGATTCATTCTGCAGCAGGACACCCAGTCCAGAGTTTGTTAAGAACAATCTTCAGAGACCTGAAGAACGAGGAGTCCTGCAGCAGATAGTCTGGTCCCCACATAGACCGGATCTCAACATCATGAAGAGACAGAAGACGCTGAGACAGGTGAACTGAGGCAGGTTCTCCTGGATGCTGGAGCTGTGAGCAGGTGTAAGAGGAGAACTGGTAAAAGGGGGTCACAGCAAATACTTATCTGATTCAGGTTTTTACTCTTTACTGCACTTTGGATGAAGTTCATGTGAAATTGTTTTTTCCCCCAAATTGTACTTTTACCACACAGCTCAGATCGTCATGTAACCGTCTGCTGAGTCCAAACTTTCTCTCTTTTCTTGTTATTTTTCCTAATGAAGGTTTCTATCTAATTTAATTTGTGTTTCTCTACCTTTGTTTTTTACGCTTTAGCAAAAGCACTTCATTGCCTTTATGCATGAAATGTGCTGAATGAACTTTCTGAGGCAGCGCTGATGAATTGTGACGACTCAGATACAAATCACCACATGACTTGAGTGTGATTCTGAAGATTTTATTGATATTATTTTAATTCTTTTACGTTGTCTTTGCTGTTGAACAGATGAAGACGACAATGATAATTACGACGCTAGTTTTTACTCTTTTGTTTTCCACTCACCCTACTTTACATTTAGATAGACAAGAGTAGGAAATATGAGGGATTGTGCAGCATTGTGCCGGCGCCCCAAAGTCAATTAATCCTGCAGATAACAAACCACATATTGTCGTGTTTTTAGGAAAATGTTCTGTCTGAAAACAGAGAGAGAAGCAGAGACGAAACCTGCAGGAGGAGCAGATTTTAATCTGTGGATCGATGCTGGACTGAAGGATGTGGACGAAGGTGAACACAAAGAAGAAAAGTGTGAGTGAGTGTGTGTGTTGAAATCTAATGATGTCATTTGTTATAACAGGTTGGCGCTCAGGAGATAAACAAAGAGCTCAATCACTGGAATGAGCTCAAACTGCATTAGAGTAACACAACTGATTTATTCTTTAATGTTGATGGTTTTTATTTTATTTTACATCCACAAACTGTTATACACACACACACACACACACACACACACACATTAGTGTACCTGTGTGTTCATGTATATATATATATGTACGTGTGAATACATCAGCCTATAGAGATCATCTGAGCTCTGTCAGGACAAACAGAGAGTTTTATCTGTTGGTTTCATTCAGAGTTTATATCCTGTGTTCATCAGGGTTTTATCAGTATCTGTTAGAATATTTTCTGCCAGTCTAGCAGGTCTCAGTGAGTTGAATTCACAATGGAGAGGCAGCCAGTTAGAGAAGAGAAGAAAACAACATGCTGTGTGTGTGTGTGTGTGTGTGTGTGTGTGTGTGTGTGTGTGTGTGTGTGGCTGTCAAATGTATGAGAAATCAACTCTTTGAAAACATTAATTATGCATGAACCCACACACATCACACAAACATGCAAACATGCAACCATATGCACATAGGTTGAAGGAAACACACGCGTGTGCAACCGCACAGGAGGCAGATGTTTGATATGAATGTTTGCAGCCTCAGCACAATCTCTGTGTGTGTATGTGTCCGTGCGTGCGTGCGTGTGTGTGTGTGTGTGTGTGTCAGAAACTGGGTTATGGTGCTGAAATGCCAAATGTATGAAAGATGCAAAAGGACAGAAAAAAAAAAACTCACAAAAACATCTTGTTAGCAAGTCTCTTGAACTTCTATGTTAGTGAGGACCAAAGAGAGTTTAGTTAGAGTTTAGAACGTGACCGTGGAACATTTAAATAACGTCAGCACATATATATTAAGTGAGGAAATTTTTATAAATTGAGGGTATTTTGAGGACATTTTTTTGTAAAGTCAGGACATATTTAGAAAGTGAGGATATATTTAGAAAGTGATGACATATTTGTAAAGACATGAAATATTTGAAACCATTTAAAACTATACTTTCTGAGTCCAGTATTTTGCACTTTTTTTTGTCTTTGTTCATTTAAAGCATGAAAACAAAAAGGTCATGAACTATTTCAGTTTTTTACAAACATGCTATAATTTTTTTTCTCCACTCTGTCTCTTCATCATGCCTTCAGGTGCAAACACACTAATGTTGACACATCTCCCTTCTTCAGTAAACCTCCTTGTCACTGACTCTATCAGCTGTCACACCTCCTCCTTCGCTCTTTCTCCGGCACTTTGTTCATTTTCCCTCTAAATAATGTTTATAAAAATACACTGCTTTCATTTTTCACTTTGCCTTCTTTTCAAAAGGCTAAAGAGTGCTTCAAAGTCAACTGAGAAGATTGAAAATGGAGCTCATCGCTGCCTTTTCACTCTCCATCAAATATAAAAGACAGATGAAAAAGAGAAGAGCAGTGTCAGGGCTCAGGAGGACAGACAGAAAAAAAAAAAGAAAAAGACAGTGCAATGTCAGCTTTGTTGGTGAAGGACGATTAAGAATATTCTATAAAAAATGACAGCATTACTACATTTATCAGCCAGTATCTCCTGTGTGTAATATTTCTCTTTTTGCCAACCGAGCGCCGAGGTCACTATCACTGAAATGCATTTTGTAATAACTTTCATTACTCATCGTTATTCGCGGGTCGATGTCACCCCCATAAAAGAATAAATCCACTCTCATAATATCTGATGAGCTTCATAAAAAGAGCAGGAAAAAGGATCCAGTGCAAAACTTCATTTACAAAATTTCACTTTTTGTCAACTGAGAATTGAACTTATATGTTTTTGTTTGCGGTATTTTGTAGTAGGTATCACATTAAAGTTCGGTGACGGGGGGGGGGGGTCATATCATATAAAATATATAGCCTACATCTGAATGTAGCAAGTTTTTGCAGTGTTGCGCTGGAGCAGATGGTGGACGGAAGTTAGGTGTTGATCTTCATGGAGCTTGTTAGATTTGTTGTTTCACATCAAGTGACACATGTTGACCTGATACTGACCTCTTGTGGCCGTGTGAGGTCAATGCGATGGATCAGAGATCGGAGAGATTCCCACGTTTACGGCTTGCTTACTGTAGACTATCCTGTAAAAAACGCGCCCACACGTCGTCCGTGCAGCAGGTTATTGCATTTTGTTGTCAGGCGACCTCTAGTGGTCGTAGTAATGATGACAGCAGGAGAAGAAGACAGGTTGTGGATGGGTCAACCAAACACAGGAGTAGGACACAGGAGAGTCGTGTTCGATTCCCATGTGAAACCAGTAGTTTTGGTTATTATCCATGAACGTTCAACAACGTTAATCATATTGCTATTACTGTAACCATGACAACAAAGATCGTCTAATGTTGAGGAAGTACTTATTTTAACCCAAATCACAACATTTTCCTGAGCCCAACCAAGCCATGACCGTTATTATAGTAACCATGGCGACGAAGGCAGGTAGGTAGATATATAGATAGATAGACAGATAGATACTTTATTTATGCCGTAGGGGAAATGTATGAACTCATACGCTGCTGTAGGGGTGCTATTTCAGGAGACACTCCTGTGGGTTGCTCGGGTTGGAGGACTGGTTGGATCATGAATCAGTTACGTCAGAACAGTTGTGTGATTGCAGAATAAAAGCAGCAGTCAGTGACAACGAACTGATATGTAACGTATTGCTTTTCCAGGCGTCTTTCCCAGTCATAAAGCTGAGTATTAGTCATTAAACTGATTATGTTAACTTGTGCTTCAGGGAATAATGATGTGTATTTTTTCCCATGATGATGCCATAATATATAAAAATCTTTTAATAGCAGCATCTTAAAAGTAATTTCTAATGATAATAGTTTACAGTCATTTAATGATTTTCATCTTACTTAATGTCATGAGGAAAATCGGAAGGATCTGTTACAGTGGTATTTTCTATATATTTTACTCTTGTCTCTTGAAGTTTGATGCTTTCAGGAAAGAGACGGATGGAGGTGATGAAGACAGAGAGGAAGACGAGTGAAAGTCACTGTGCTTAGACGGGATGATTAAAGAACAGGTGGTGTTGTCGGGGCAGGCCGGGTTAATTATGTGATGATGACGATGGAGGAGTGATTGATCTTTAATCAGGGTGAAGGATCAGTGTCTGCAGCAGGATCCAACCCGACGACCTCTCACCCCCCTGCTCTAATTAGACCAGAGTTCAGTTTAGTTATTAGTTCTTTTTTCTTTTCCTTCCTGTCTCTTCTCTCTCTTTTCTCCTCTCTCCTCCACCTCATATTCTTTCATCTCCATCACTTCTCCTCTTTCTTTTCTTTTACCTCCTTCAGTACTTTTCTTCACCTATTTTTTTTCTCCTCTTCCTTCCTGTGTCTTTCCTCCATGTTTTTTTCTTTTTCTCTCCTCCTGTGAGAGGCTGTTGTTCTGATTGCTCATCCTATCAGTCGATGAAATCTTTTCTCTTTTATTGCTTTACCTTCATTTCATTTTCCTTCTGTCTGTTATTATTTTCCCACTCTCTCTCTCTTAATCATTTTGCTGAAAAAAAAAAAAAAAAAACAAAGAAAAAAGAAATCTCCCGTTGTTTTCTCTGTGCTCCTCGGGACCCGTCACAGCAGCGTTGATAACATTTCTGAGCAGAATCACTTCATGCCGTTGATGAGCTTCTTCAGAGGAACCATGACGACGACGTTACAGGTGAAATGGAGAGAGGAAGACAAGGAGAGAAGGAGAGAGGGGGAGGTGTACTCGTTTTACAGCCTGGTGTAAATCTCTCCATTACGTCGCCTTTTATAGTCTGATAAAATTTATAGCGTACAAAGAGGGGGAGGAACGTGGGGGGGGGGTGAAAAAGAAAGGGAGAGGATAAGGAACAAGATGGAGTAGAGGAGTGAGGGAGGAGTTCAAGAGAAGATGCCTGGATAACCACTTAATATTCAATGTTATTATTATTATATTGTTTCTATTGTTTGATGTTATTCTATTTTAAAGCACATGACTAAAATACTTGTGTGAGGCATGGACGAGGCTAGAGCCATGTTTTATAATGACTGAATCTCTACAGCTAGCAGCTTAGCTTAGCTTAGCTTTAAGACTGGAAACAGGGAACCTCTAAGCTCCTCTAAGACTCACTGACTAAGACACTGTAACGAACCAAAGTGTTCGTGTGTCCATGTGTTCATACGATCCTGTTGTATCCAACTAACTCTGGACAGGAAGGAAAATAACAGTGTTTCCTAAAGTTTTGAACTATTCCTTTAAACGATTGTTTTTTTTTCCACCTTTATTTTGAAATACTACAGTTTGTGGTTTTTTTTTCTATAAGGCTTCATTCTCGTAATAATTAGATTTTTTCTCAAAACTGTGACTTTGTTCTGAGAAGATTAAACACTTTTCTCAAAGTATTATGACTAATGTAGATGCTAAAATGTTTTTCACAGTGGCCGTGATGACGGTGATGTTTGTATTCAGATTACTGTAATCTCCTTACATGTTGCTCGCCTCTCTTTTTTTTCTCTCTTAGTTAAAATCCTCAAACTTCATCTCTTATTCTCATAATTTTTCTGAACTGAACTGACTTCACAGTGTCTCCTCCTTCATCTGCTCCTCTTTTCCTCAGTGTTTTTGTTTTTCTCTCTGTGTTTAGTTTAATATTTTGCGTAGAAACAGACAGACAGAGGGACAGACAGACAGACAGCGGCTCACAGCCTGTCTGTAATTGGTTTGTCGCCTCGTCAAGTCGCTGCTTGACACTCAGTGTAATGGACAGAGACATTCAATTTACACAAAACACAAGCTGCATGTCAATTAACGGCTGGACTGAGAGAGAGAGAGAGAGAGAGAGAGAGAGAGGGTGGGTGGTGGGGGGTTGGGGGGGTGGGGGTGGCTTGCTTGCGGGTGGGGCGGGGCAGGGTGTAGAGGATGGCCGGGGAAAGAGGAAGAAGAAGTAAGAATAAAGACATGGAGGGTGAAAAAGGGAAACAGGGGAAAGAAGAAGAAGAAAAACGAAGCAAAATGTGGATAAAGAGAAAATAGAAGAGTGTGTGAAGAGATGAAGAATGGAGAAGAGGAGGGTGGTAGACGGGGGGAGATGAGATAGAGAAAGAGTCACAATCATCAGCTTTCATTCAGACTCATTTTCATGTCGTTCAATAGAAACAGTTTCCTGACCTGATGACCCTGTAGTGAAGGTTTGCTTCCACAGTGCTGGGGTTTTATTCTCCAACGAGATCACATGTGTGTTTTTGGCCTGAAAGTGTTAAGTGAGACATGAATGAGCACCAGCACTTTAAAAATCTATGTTCTGCAGGTAGCTGGTGGCCAGTGATGTGCTCAGTTCTCCTGGTTCTTGTTAGAACTGTGGCAGCAGGGTTCTGAAGGAGCTCAGATAAGAGAGCGTTACAGTGGTCCACCCTGGTGGACATGAAGCCCTGAATGAGCCTCTGTTTGCTTCTGATTATTAGAGGCTGAGAATCAGGTCTGAGTCAGGTAAAGGTCATTGCAGGTCTCCCACACATCATGAATATAGACTTGAAGCATAAAGATACTCTTTGGATTGTGGTTATATGTGTGAAGTACAAGTCATTATGCAGTCCGTGCTGACAGCTTGATTGTGTATCTGTTCTACCGGACACATATGAGACACAGATGTGACACGTTCAACGTGGACACACTGTTATTGTAAAGCATGTTATTGAAGAGCGGTCACCAGATAAACAGCATGTCTGGGACTTTGGATTCTGTTTATAGAGAAATGCTTCACATGATGTGGAAGTGGAGACTTGGACTCTTTGTTAGTTTGTTAGTTTGTTTTGTGTTTGTTTGTATGTTACTGGAACACATGAAGTGATTATTTCTAATGATCCTGAAAAACAATCACTGAACTCTACGGAGAGCAACAAACACACAGAGCAGAGGAGACAGAGCGTCCTCCTTCCCTCCTGGAGGTCGTGTCAGACTCCTGGCTTGAATTACACAGTGGCTGCATTCAGCGGACTCTCCCTTTAATCCCGGTGGGACGCTCACATGTCTGATCGATAGCACCGGGCTTCCCCTCAGCCTCCTCTCAAAGGGCCAGGCTGCACTAAAAACAAACAGGGTGAATTTTATAGATGCTGTTTAGGTGTTTAGTCTCAGACTGATCGATACCTGAGAGAGAACAATAGGCGAGTCTGAGACTCTGCAGCAGGTCAGAGCATCACAGTGTTTCATTACAGACCACATCTGATCCAGACTCTGTTGAGACACGTCTGTCTTTGTCCTCTTTTGTATATTTATTAGAGTTTTCGTTGTCATGAGTGTAAATGTGATGCTTCCATTCAGGATTGTTTTCCCCATTATTCACGCACCCAAAGGAGGTCACCTGACCTGAGCATGAAGTCACTGTTGGACAGTCAAACAAAGAGAGACAAAATGAGCACAAAGAGGTGTAAAACAACCACAAACAATTAGCCATTTGGTGTTTCTTTCATTTCATGATGTGTCAGCAGAATTACACAGTGGACACATCAACAGACAAAAGAAAAAGTCTAACAACAGTAGCCTGGATGTGTCAATCAGGGGAGTGAGAGTCACGTCAAGTCAGTTTTATTTGTATAGCAGCTTTCATACATAATAAACAGTTCAATGTGTTTAACATAAACACAACTTGATGACATCGTTTTAAAACAAGGTTTAAAAAAATAAGGAAATAGACGAATCAATGTGATAAAACTGAAAACCGACCTCACTTCCTGACACACTGATGAATTCCTCAACACCAAAGGTAGCCACCTAGTGCAAATTAACATGGTGGGTTGGGTCTCCTCTTGTCCTCCCCAATTTTTTGAGTCATTAGCCGCCACTGCCGGAGCTAATTAACAGTATGTGGATTGTTTTTCTTTTAGGAGGTCATATTTTTTTTATTCCAATTATTAATTTCAAAGTCTGCACATGTTGTTCCGAGCTGCAGTGAAGCTGTAAAAGCACCTGCATTGTCAAGAAAATCAAAGAATCTCTGTGTAATTAAAATGCAGCTTTAATCATCATTATGTCGACATTTCGTGTTGTTTGTTAGAAGCTCTGTTTGTTGCTGTCACTCAGTTGTGAAGTCGGTGTTGTCCCTGTCA
Source organism: Seriola aureovittata (assembly GCF_021018895.1). NCBI lineage: Eukaryota > Metazoa > Chordata > Actinopteri > Carangiformes > Carangidae > Seriola > Seriola aureovittata. The sequence continues at coordinate 7,351,002 of NC_079379.1, forward strand.
GCATTCTGTAGGAACAATGACTCCATGTTTCCAGTCATCTGATTGATCCTTTGACAGGTTATGATCTGATCGAAGTTAGCCATAGCAAGTTAGCCCTGCAGCATTGGTCACCACGGTGATCCAGCCTGGTTACCAAGGTGATTTACCCCAGTTAAAAGTGAACCAGCTTTCTGATACATGAAAACCCGAGTTAAGCCGAAAGATATCCAGATAACCCACTGACCTTGTTTACAGGCGCCCGTACGACTCATTGCAACGAAACATAAAACAAAAACAATGTTCAGTCAACACAGCACACTGATCTGCATTCGTGTCTATGATGACAACACAGAACCCGAGTGACACACAGATCCACTGACAGACTCTTTGCAGAGCAGAAATGAGAACAAATAGAAACAGACGGAGGAACAGTGGGAAGGAGAATGAAAAGGAGAAGGCCTGATGGCCCTCAGCTCTCTCTCATAACACAATCACAGAAATCTAATTACTGTGCTGTTTGTTCTGGAGCTGCAGACACACAATAAAAAGCCTAAATTACCTTCCTCATTAACCAGGGAAATGAGACAGACAGAGAAACAACTCCCCAAAAAAAAAAAAAAAAAAAAGGCGACGCAAACAAAAGAAAAGATCATTTTGTTGCTCGTTTGCTTTTTTTTTTCCTAATCAGCAGCTTTGTGAAGGAAATTAAAGCGACAGATGAACAAGAAATTGGTTTTGATGAGGAATGTGTTGATGCTTTGTTGTTCAGCTGATCTGCTGGGAATCATTATTCATCTCCTTTTATGACAACAAGCACCGGATTCCTTTACAGCGCTGATCACAGCAACTAGATTCCTTTACAGCAACTACATTCTTTTACAGCGCTGATTACAGAAGATTTATTCCTTCACAGCACTGGATTTATAAATGATATTGATTTCCAGCACTGCATTCCATTACAGTATTGATTTTAAACACTGGATCCTTTTTCAGTATTTATTAAGGACACTGGATTTCCTTCATAGAATCTATTACAACCACTAAATTCCTTTTCATCATTGATATCAGCCACTGCAATCCTTTAAATTGTTGATTAATTTTTTTACAGTTTTGATCACAGGCACTGGATTCCTTTATGTTATGGATTACGGAGAGTATTGATTTACAGTATTGATTACAGGCCCTTATTACATTATTATATAGCAGACTGAGATTTATTCGCTTCATTAATTTATCATCTACACTGAGTATAAATTACAGAGCTCATGAGGGAATTAACCAGACACAGGTACTGAACATCAGCAATTATGTTCAGCTCTGACGTGGCGTATTATAGAGTGTAACTGGGAAGTGGAAGAAGGGAGAACACACTCAGCACACCAACACAAAAAACATGATTGTGTGTGTTTGTGTGTCTCTGTCCAAAGTTGTGGTCATGTGAGTGCGTTTAAACAGATCTGTTATTGACCGCAGCTCTGTTCAACTGTCACACACTCAACTAAAGACACACAGGAGACACACACATACATTTGTGCAGCTATGTTTCTAGCCTTGTCCAGGACCTCAGAAATGACGTTCTGCCTTATTAGGACCAGACTTTTGTCCCCATGACGACTACTGGTCCTGACAAGGTTTGTGTTTATACTGGAAAAGGTCCCAAAGAGATAACGAAAACACACACAAAAATCAGCAGCGTATGTTGTCATGTGTGACATAGACTGACATAATATATTGTAATATATTGTATCTGTGTGTGGGTGCTCTTCATCTGCCTTTAATACAATCAGAGACAGGATACTGTCCGTATGACTGACGCCACTCTGACCTCTGACCTTATCCTCCAGAAACGTCGACTTAGCCTTTTTCTGACACGACTTTGCTTCCACCTTTGTGACCTCTACCAGCTGATCAGCTGAGACTCCTCTGTAAGTAACAGCTCTTGTGATAGATTTTTAACCACAACCAACCAGACATCACCAAACTTTACCCACCCATCCAGAAAAGCAGTTGTGGTGAAACCATAAATCAAATTTAACAGTTGACGGAGAAACTTTCAGAGCTTGTTCTGTAATGTCACTCTGCCCCTCCTGGGTCCAGTTTTGGCAGCCGCCCTCCGAGCATCACGAATTACTGAAACGTCTGTGAAGCCTCTTCGGTGGTGCAGCCCTGCTCCTCCTGAGACCTCCTCCGAGTGAGGCAGCAGTCTGACAAATAGCCCCTCTCCACAGCACAAATTACTTCTGTTCTCTTGGAGATGAGTTCCTGAAAGTGAATCTGGCCTCTGCACACTTCAGGTACTCCCGCTGGTTGGTAGCAGTGCTGTCAATGGTGATTGGTCAGGCAGAGGTGACACATGACAATGAGGACACCTACAACAAACACAACAGCAGTGACCAGGTTACTGAAGAATATTTAGTGGTGGAGTTCACTTGTTGCCCATTAATATTTAGGAGGGGAGGTTTTTCAGAGGAAGCTGGGGTCAGTGTAAAAATGCTGCTTTCACAATAAAAGCCTTAACCACACCGTTATGCAGTAAACGGCCACTGACGCTCTGCTTTGACCAGCTGTTTTTTTTCTTAATGGTCAAATATACTCTAAAAGGAATGAGTGTGGACAGTGGACACAGACACAGATGTGTTAATATTACAGCGGGCTTCACATGTGCAGTCCAGCACATACGGTCTGCAAAAGGCCATAAATTCCGGGCTGCAGACGTCGCTCACAGCTGTCCAGATGCGGAAAGTCGAATGAAGTTGAAGTGGAAGTTGGCCCGGTGATCTTCAGAATAAGAGTCTGTGACAACATCAAGAGATGAAGAAAGACTGAACAGGTGCAGAAACATCCCACCTGCGCCCTTTTTGAAAACAGGAATACTTTGAAGATTCTCATGATCTTACAAAGTCTCCCAAAGTGTGAAAACAACAAGTCATCGTTTTAGAGGGAGCTACGACACCCAGCTGAGACAGTCACCACTCCTGGCCAGAAAACAGTCTGGCACATAACCACTATAAAACCAAAATGTGTCATTTTTACACTTCAGTTTTTGTACGTATTAAACAAACAACATACAACGTTAATTATGGATTTAGAGGAGCTGGGAGGTGGATTTTGTTTCCTTTGGACAAAGCCAGACTAAATGTTTCCCCTTGTATCCAGTGTATATGCTAAGCTAAGATAAGCTAAGGTAAGCTAACCAGCTGGTGGCTGTACATTTGTATTTACATTGAATCATTTGGCAGACACTTTTATCTGAAGCAACTTATAAGTGAGGGACAACATTAAAGACTTACTGCAGTAGGAGTCCTTAAAGTACTACATCTAGTATCTCAAGAAGGATAGCGGGTCATCAAACATGACACCCAGGTTTCCCACGACCTTGCTTTGGGGTGAGAGTGGAAAAGGCGATTTTGATATTGATATGACTAGAGTCTTAGAAAGGTTTAGTTGAAGGTGGTGTTCCTTCATTTATGTAAATATGTCAGAGAGACAAGCCGAGACCGTTGGGTCGTTTGGTGGGAACTACAGCTTGGCTGCAACTTCACTGTATATCAGTGTCAATCTGAACATCTTACTCTAACTCTCAGCCAGAAAGTGAGGGAAATTATCTGTGCCATTTATGAATCTGAGTGTGTTTCAGCTGCTCTCTCAGGGGGCAACTACAGAGATTCATCTCTGACCCACAAATTATTTAAATAAAATAGATTATTCATGAATTACTTACATTAATGACAAGAACTTCTGCTGCTTCTTTGAGCAGCTGTTGGTTTTTATTAGCTGCCAAATGATGGATCATTTATGAACAGTGTAAGCTCAACATATGGTGCGTGAGCCTGATACTGACTTTCAACTAAAGCCACGTAGCTGAGAAAATTGAGTCAAACTGTAAATGTTGCAGAACTTTAAACATAAGTCTCGTATGTACGAATCTTGTGTATTGATCTATAGACACTGAGGCGTGTTACTCATCATCGAGCATCCTCTCTAACAACCGCACCAGAAACCAGACTTGTTGCAGGTTTGGTTCCCTCAGTGTGAGTCTGCAGCTCAGATGTTGCTTCAGAGCTGATGAGGACACTTAGATAACAACACACGTCTCTATTCTGTTCCCGTCTAACCACTTCAAACTGCTATGAAACTCCCAGCCAGCTTTCTCTCTCTCTCTGCCTCTCTCTCTCTCCCCCCACATGAAACACACGCAGCAGATGGAAAAACTCAGTTTCATATGAATTTGTATTTCTGCTCCATGAAAACAGCAGAGAGCACATCCTGCTCACACTGCTGCTGCTGCTGCTGCTCACATTTCACATGTATAAGACAACACACGGCTTTTATTCCACCTCTCTGTGAGTAAAAATAACTGGCACCATCCTCTCAGCTTATGTATGTATATGTGCGTGTGTGCATGTTGGCCCTGACCCCGTTGTCTCAAACCTTTTGAGATAAAACGTGAGCACTGCACCATCTCAATTACATCACTCATTACTAAGTGTGTGTGCGAGCCTTTGTGTGTGTGTGTACGTGTGTGTGTGTGTGCGTGCGCGCGAGTCTACAGTTATTGAGGTTAGAGCCAGAATCAACACAGGAAATGAAATATACATTTTAATACACATAAGACTTCCCTGTGTGTGTATACGAGCACATTAGTACCACACACGCACGCACGCACACACACACACACACACACACACACACACACACACACACACACACACACACACACACACACACAGTATACAGTGATGAGTGGATAAGTGAAGTGCATCTTCAAAACTCCATATGTGTATAAACAGTGACACACAAACATTTAATCAGTGGTTTATAACACATTACTTTATATTGTAGACGTACATTTTCAATATTTGTTGTAACTTCTCCTACGAAGACAGATTTGATATAATCACAGCTGTGTTTTATTATGTTGTTGTGCATTATACAGCAGCCTCCACTGATGTGTGTCCACAGGAGGAGCAGTTAACAGATGCATTAATAAACACTTAGACCTGATTACAGCTGCATTATGGTCTGTTAGAAACCAGTCAAACAGTCATTAAAACAGACAGCAGAGTATAAAACATAATGTGATCAAACATAAAAGAGTTATTATGGTTAATGGTAAGCTGGCCAATAAAAATGGTTTAAAGAAATAAAGGGAGATAATGATTTAAAAGTCCCGATCTGTTCTGGTCCTAAATCTTACACAAGAGCAGAATGGGCTGTCTGATTTACATGTTTTCATACAGTATAATAATAATGATAATAATGTAGTGTGACATTATTTATTCATTTAGTCAAATGTTAAATGCATAATGTTAGGTACTAATTGTTATTTTTGTGAAATGTAATTTAAAATCATTAAGGCCAACATAATTAATATAAAGTATTTATCCAGTTTCAGGTCATATCTATTGACCTCTTTGACTCTTTACATATTAGCTGACGTTAGCTTTGTCAGTTCAGTTACCTGCACAACAGTTACACCTGGCAGATATTGAAACATTCAGAAACAGCTAATCTCTATGACATACTGGTTTGTTTATCTAGATTTGGATAAAACTCCACTTAGTAAACATTTATGTTAAAACTAAGTGTGAACTTATGAGCAGCTGCTGTAAATGGCTCCCGCTTCCTGTCTGAGGAGCTCAGGTAAACAGAGGTTGGCAAGTGGAGAGTGAATCTGAAATATAATCTGAATCCATAAAAAAGCCTTAAAACTAATCAATAAAATGTCAAACCATATGGATAACCAGTCCAAAGAACTTAGAGCAAAATGTAGTAGTCTGATCCTGGTGTGTGGTTTCTGGTTCTGCAATAGTCTGCAGCTCAAAACCGGTCTAACCTTAGAGATATTATTATAGATGATGTGTATATATACAGTATAAATTAAAAAATATCTGACTATATGATACATTTTTAATAAATGCAAGTTTATTAAAACAATCTATTTAAAAATTCTATATGTTTATATATATTTCCTTTATCAATTTCTTTAAACATGTCTATCTTCACATTCTGAGAAAGTGGTTTCAGGCTTTTGGACCTTACCTTGTACAATATCAAGAGGCTTTGGGATGAATATATGCTGTATTTATGTAACATATGTCTACTGTGATAACCGACACAGGCAGGGACTCAAATACAGATTCATACACAAGGGTAAAGCAGTAACAGTCCTTTAATCGAAGCGAGTAGTCGATACACAGAAGGTCAATCAAGGAAGGCAGAAGTACAAAATCGGCAGGCAAAAGGCAAGGTCCAAGACAGGATCTGGTCAAATAAGACTATGAGCTCACTAAGGAAATATAAGAATTGCTGGAATGAGGTGAAAGAGGTGAGTATCAAAATAAAACAGGAAAGATAAGACAAATAACACTAGGAGAAACAAAAAGCAACTTAACTAAAAGACTGAGGCATGACATCTACAACATAAACAATTATATATATATATATATATATATTCTATATCATGATATATATATATATATATATATATATATATATATATATATATATATATATATATATATATATATATATATATATATATATATATATCATGTATTTCTTAGGAACCTGGTAGATGATGATGTGATTAAATAAGTTTTGTTCCTGCTAGAATACAAACTCTGGTGACAATCAAGTGTCTGTCACTGGTTGTGATTGGTCCACAGAGGCTGGTGCATGAGGTAAACAAGTTAATTATTAAGCCCTGTAATGAATAATACAAACATGCTCTGTCTTCATTTGTAAGCTGCCGGAAAACTAAGTCACATTTCATTCTTTGTCCGGTGCTCACTTTTTTAACAAGGAGGATTCATATTTCAAGGGTTTTGCCTGAAGTTCAGCTGCTTCTCAGTCACAGCCTCATTTCTCCCTCAGAGTTTAACTGGGGCCCTGGCTGAGTACACTTGGATCATGATCAGAGTCAAAACATACATTAAACAAACCATCTGACCTGTTTGCAGCAGCAGTGATGTGGAAGTTATGACAAACATCTCATAAATCTCATAATCTAGTCATAACGAATCTTATAATTTCTCCAAATTGAACTTGCTATCCTGTACTGAAAGCCATAATTTCAGCATCTTAAAACATTATTTTATCAGAAGCTTTTATGAATGTTTGATATGTTGTTGTGTTTTATTTTATATCTGCGTGTAACTTACCTTTGTTTCATCATGTATTTGTTTTTCTTTTGTTTTTAATTGATGCTTTTTAATCCCCCTTTTATTCTTTCCATGAAGCACTTTGTAACTTTGTTAAGGAAAGTCCTGTATGAATAAAGTTGTTTTATAAACTTTATTTATGTAGTTTTAGTCATAAAGTTATATTATAGAGTTATTTAATTGTGTCATTTATCTGGCAGAGTTGAACTTCCATACTTGAGTCCTCATTGTGGTAAAGTGGTACAAAAGAATAAAGGTAATTGGTGTTTAGTTTTGATAGAGGGAGTTCCCCGAAGTCTTTTAAAGTTGCTTCCCAAAACTTTTCGTCTCTTCACATTAAAGAGCAGCAATAACGTCCCTGATGCTCCTGCTGTTCACTCATCAGCTGTTTGACCTTTCTTTAAACTTCGTCAGCTTCCTGATGATGCTTTGAAAACTGAAATCAAAGTGCTGATTGTCGGAGCTCCTTTCAGCCTGACACATGCTGCTAATTGGCATTCAGGTTAACATGACTCCCCCGTGTCGCCGCCTTTGTGCTGTCATCTCACTTCATCAAAGTTGAAGTGGTTTTATGATTTTGTTCACCTGCTGCTGTACTTCACTTCACCTTCCACCGCTCCAGGCTGCTAAACAGGCTGATCTGCTGCGCCGGTCAGTTTTCATAAAGTTTAAAATTCCTTCAGAGAACTTTTCTTTCATCACTGCCTGTTTTAAAAATCAGAGAGGGACAGGAACTTTCAGCTCTCTGAATTTCTTCCCTCAGGAAAACAGCAGCTGGTCTCCATATTTTCCGACCCCAGCTGACCAGAGGGGACCTGGGCAGCTGAAGTGTCCCTCTGATGGGACATTTGGCCCAGTATGAATCCTGGAAATGTCCCATTGGAGCATAGACATATGTTGGGTGAATAAAAAATGGAAGTCTCTGCAGCCAGACAGGTCTGCAACTGAGCAGGAAGGGAGACATTTTATGTACAAACCCACCTGTCATCAACCTTAATCACAACACCTGGAACAACACCTGAAGAACAGCTCTGCACAGCTGTTCTTCAGCTGTCTGAAACTTTCCAAATCTGAAACTTTGATGTTGTTTCATCTAAAATCAACATCAATCACCAAAAAACTGAATGGTGACTAAATGTAGATTTGAATTGAACTGACAGTTGAAGTTTAAGCTTTAAATTGAGCTGCAGTGTTGGCTGAAGTGTGATTACTGAAAGGAGTTGAAGTGTTGTTGAAATAATAACAATAATTTTGATTTATATAGCAGATTTTGGACATGATATGAAGCAACTTTACAAACCACAGATGAGCAGAGTTCAAACAACAATTAGCATTTAAATACACTGAATAATGATTGCACTGAAAGGAGTTGAGGCGTCAGTTGGAGTTGCAGTGAAAGAAGCTGGAAAATGGAAGAATTAAATAAAAAATAAAGCTCTAAAAGGAATTGGACTGTTACAAATATTTCAGCATAAGCACTAAACGGAATTGAAGTGTCACTGGTTAGATATTGCTTCTTTGAGAACAAAATCTGAAAAACAATCAATCTGACTGTGACAGAGAAATGTTTATATCTGAATTTTTATTATTTCTGATTTTATTGTTGAGCTTTCAGTTGAAGTGTAAACACTAAAAGTAGCTGGAGAGTATTGATAATTGGCTTTTACTCAAAATAGATAGAATTCATGTGAAGTGTTGGTTGAAGTGTGATCACCAAAATGAGCTGAAGAAGTGGAATGAATGAAGTTATAGTGTGAGTTTCAGTGTAAAAGTAATAGCTGTAAAATCAAACATTATCTGGTCCCAGGGGCTGAAATAATATGATTTGCTCCTTTTTTCACCTTGAAAAAAAATCAATGTAAAATGAATCTGTGTCGGTCAAACTGAAAACACAGCTTGTAAAATCATTCAGGGTCTTTCCTAGGTCCATTCTCTTTGCTATCTACAAGCTGCCTTTAGGACAAATCCTTCAGAAATACAAAATCTCGTACCACCACTATGCTGATGACACTCTGATCTATCTCCTCATCAAACCAAACAATCAGGAAACTGCCAAAGAAATCAGCTTGAGGATATAAGAAGCTGGATGGAGGCTTAAAACCACTTCCAACTGAACAAGAACAAATCAGAAGTTGTTCATTTTGCCCCACAGGTCTCCATTGCATCTGTGGCCAATAATCTCAGTCACCTTTCCACCCACATTAAGTCTCATACTGAAAACCTTGGAGTGATCTTTGACTCTGCCTTGAGTTCAACAAACATGTAAAGGCAGCAGTAAAATCCAGTTTCTTTCAGTGTCATAACATCACCAAAATAAAACCTTTCCTCTCATTCAGTGACTTGAAAAAGTTATCCATGCTCTCATATCCTCCAGGCTCGACTCCTGTGACTCCCTGTACACTGGAATCAGTTGGTCATGCTTGTCTCGCCTGCAACTGGTCCAGAATGGGGAGGGATCACATTACTCCTATCCTGGCCTCCCTCCATTGGCTCTGCCAGCCCCTGCCAATCAGATCCATTGACTCTTTCCAATCTCGGCTCACAACCTATTTATTCTCATTAGCTAAGATAAGCTGCCTCCCTCATTTTGTTAGCATTTGGTTTTGTTGTTTGGTTGATGTTTGATTTTTTTGTGATGATTGTATATTTTCTTGATTTTGTGCAGCAGTTTCGTCAGCTGTTTGCTCTATAAATAAATCTGAATGAAATTTAAATGAATTGGGAGATTTGGTAGGTATTTTCCAATATTATTATATTTTTTTATTTGAAATGAATGCCTCCTAAATGTCACAAAAGAAACCGTGCAAACTGGTGTTTAATATTCAGCACATTATCAAGCTCTCACTGCATCCGAGCCGCGCTCCAAAATCTATTTCTATTCACCCGTCTCTCTCTGTTCATCCGTCATTATCCGTCATTTTATTGTCAGCAACTTTTGCAGAAGTGACTTTCTGCTGCACACAAAGAGGAAAAAAGAAATCTCATTCTCCTCAGCCGTGAGTCAGGACCAAACTCCACTCTCTTCTCCTCTGCTTCTATTCCTGACTCCATCTCTCTCTGCAGAGACACAATGAAAAGTGACTCATGTATGATTCACAGCGGCGGTGATCGAGGTGTTTGCTGGTGAGCAGCGCCGTGTTTGTCCTGGAACACAAACAGCGTTGGAGTGCATCCTGGGAAAATAAAACACACGTCTGCTGTCGAGGGTCTGTGTTGATGTTTGTTCTGTTTGAATCTGATGATGCGGGTGTGAGAGCAGCTTATTAAAGATTCCTGCAGCGTGAGGGAAAATCACACATGACCCACAAATCGGTTTCTTAAATCTGCTGCTGTTGTTCTTTATTTATCACCTTTTAACTCTATGAATATTTTTGTCTTCCTACATTTTCTGTTGGAACATAAACATTTTGAAAGAGCATCACAGAATTCAAACTGCTGCAGCTTCTTATCAACACATTAATCTCTGTGGGACCAACACAAAGCCTGAGGATCTAAGGATGGTGTTATTATCATTATTATTAGTATTATTATTATTATTATTATGATGATTCTATTGTATATGTTAAGACTTTAGATTTTATCCAGGTTCCTAAAAATGTGGGTATACTTGAGTTTCTAGAAGAACCGAAACATGACTGAGTATGAGTTAAGAGGGAAACCAAAAATTATATTCAGCATTTAATGTTTAATTTAAAAGAGACAGAGACAGGTTTGTCCAAACCGTCCTTCTTTTGACTGAAAACTTCACTGGATGTAAAGAAAAAAAGATCAACATCAAACCCAGATGTTTTTTCTTGTTTTCATGATTTATTCACATCAACACAACTACCATGTTTGTATGGGTCAAATACTCCACAACTGGTTTCCTAACACTGGATTCAGAAAGTATTTATTTTTTTAAGTAAAGTATAATTTTTGCCCATCAGTCTACAATCAACAATCCATTATGACAAAGTGTTTTTACAAATTTTTTTGCTTTGACGTTTATTTAAAAAAAAAAAAAAATAAATAAATATATATATATATATATATATATATATATATATATATATATATTTATTTATTTTTAAAAAATAAATATATATATATATATTTATTTTTTATTTTTTTTTAAATAGTTTATTTAAAAAAAATAAAAAATAAATAAATAAAAAATAAATAAATATATATATATATATATTTATTTTTTATTTTTTTAAATAAACGTCAAAGCAAAAAATTATATATATATATATATTTGTATATATATATATATATATATATACTGAAATTTCTGAAATTTCTCTTTTACAAAAATGAAACTTTCTGAAGATTGATTTTCCCCAGAAATTACATGAAAGTGAGTTAATGTGTGTAGCACCGTCTTTGTCTGTGAGAAAACAGTAATATAGAAATATATTAAGAGTCCGTGTAAAACTGATTTGTGCAACCAGATGTAATTTGTATATTTCCACATGCTTCTAGATACAGATATCCAAAATGTGCCAAAAATAAAGCCAAATAATAACATCACAGCAGCAACCCCGCAGCAGGAAATATGTTTTGAAAGAACTGTAATTATATTTGTGTGTATATATATATATATATATATATATATATATATATACCAGGATTTTCTGTATCCTAAATCCTGGTCTGGTTTGATGCAGAAACAGTTCACAGTTTCTGTATTAAACACAGTTCAAGGACAGAAGGTTGAGAGAAACACAGAAAACACTGTAAGGAGCTGACATGTCAGGTAAAGGGAAATAACTGAAGGGAGTTGAAGTGGATCATGTCGTGCTGTGAATTTAAGAAAGAAGGGCTGAAAGAAATGTAATGAAACCACCATGAAGTGAAAGAGTGGAAATGACCTGCAGTGTACTGAAAGGAGATGAACTTTGAACTGAAGGTGTTAAAAATCAGTGGAAGTGGAGGAGCAGAAAGGATATGAAGTGTCAAATGAAGTGATAAAGGAACTGAGAGAAAATAAAACTGTTAAGATGGAAATAGGATGGATAATGAAATAAGAAGAGAAGAAAGTAAATGAAAACAAGTACATGTTTCATTGTTGAGAATAATCATTTTTATCATTTACATTTATATTGTTTTGTGTGTTTACAGTGAGGACAAACTTTTCTCTGGATTATGAGTCAATATAAATATTATTGTCACTAAACATTTGTTCACATACTAATGTGGATATTTTCTTTATGCTGTGTTTGGTGTTCATCTTTTGAGAATTAATTAAATTTCTACTTACAGTCGCGTTTCTGAGTAGAGACTGCTCTGTGCTTTTTGGTGTGTGTGTGTGTGGGTGTGTGCGTTGGGCAGTTCCTGGCCATACCTGATGTTTTCCACCTTCACACACACTCAATTATTCAGCAGTGTATTGTTGGGTTCAGCTACAGTCGAGCAGCTGTCATAGACCACTGAGTGTGTGTGTGTGTGTATGTGTGTGTGTGTTTCCTGTTGTCATGGGATTTAAAAACAAGCAAAAAGTTTTTCTTTGACTAGAATTTAAAGTAACTTTAGGAACTTGTTGTAAAAAGCTGAACAACATGAAAAACCTTTCAAAATAAAATATCCAGAGCTTTCACTAGAACCGTTGAGTTTTCCTCACTGGATGAAGTTTGCCAGGGACATGAAGATCTGAGGGTGCTGTGAATCAAATCATAACAGGAACTGAGCTATATGTTAACATGACAGCTGAGCTGACTCTTTCCACTGAGTAAGATCCTGTGATATTTTTAATAAAGCTCCGGAAAAAGACAGTACTGTAAGTGGATCTTGAGTTGGGATTGTTTCATCAGAGCTTTTCTTCCGCAGGAAAAAAATAATTTTGATTATGATGTTATGCTAACTGTTTTCCCCTGGTTTCCAATCTTTATGCTAAGCTAAGGCTAAGAGGATTTGCTGAAATGTTGCACTGTGCCTTTAAAATACAGGGTTTCTGCAGGTGAATAATTCAATTTCTCTAAACGATTTTCAAAGTGTTTGAGGTTTCTGATGAATCTGCAGAAAGGACAAAGGGAAGGACTGACCTGACAAACACAAGAATCAATGCATCTTTATTCAAACACGCTAATAATCCCTCTGTTTGTTAGTGTGTTGTTTACAGGAAGTCAGACATCAGCTGCTTCAGTGTTTCTGTCAGAGTTCAGGCTGTAAACACCGGCAGATAAAAGAGGAGATGTATGAATAAACCAGAGGACAGAGGAAGAACCGGTGTGGATCAGTGGAATCATTCTGCTGTTCCAGACGCTGCATGTGTTTTAAAAGTGTCGAACAAACAGAGGGAGAGTTTACCAGGATAAATATCTACGTAAAGATGATTAAAGCTACAGTTTAGTTTCAAAAAGCTTCTTTGTTCCCTGACTCTTCTTCATCACTGCAGCTCAGAAAACATGAGGGGACTCTGTGTTCACGATTGGAAATAAAAAATAAACCTCTGATGTCTTTTATAAGAAAAACAAGACTGGGTATAAACCTGGTACATGCTTTGACCGTGTTATTACTTGTCCCATTATTACTAAAGGAGGCAGAGGAATAACTAAACATAACACACACCAAGCAGAGAGAGCAAGAGAGAGAGGGAAAGTCATCACTAACTGCTAAGCTAAAGAAACTAGCAGATCTGAATACCATGTAAACATATACACTTACTGCAGCACAGCAATAAAAGCCCTGTCAAGAAATAAAGGGTTTCTGTTGACTGAAATGCTAGAGGGCTTTTCATTACGTAGTGTTGAGTATGTATTTACATGAAATGCAGTAACTTTAACACGGCAAAACGGGAGTGGCTGAAAATGAGGCTTCGTACTAAAATGCTGCTATGACCAATTCTAAATATCAAACAGAGGGAGTTAGAAATAGAGAATTTTTACATTCTCCAGGAAAATAAAGGCCCTGCCCACTTTTTGGGGAAATAAAGTAGCTGGAAATAGTTGTGGATCCACTGTAAATGCCCCCTGACGACGAAGTAGAAACTGTTCATGCAAAATCATTTTGAAAGAGCATCAACCTATAGGAATAGGCCAACCTTCAGCTTACCAATGGTGTAATTCTATCACTCAGTCAGTCAGTCAGTTACTCAGTCACGGACGTGTGTTTATAGGGCTGGCCCTGCAACTCTGGTACAGCCAATAAAAACTGTTAAATATTCTTCATTATTATAAAAACTACATATCAGTCAGACATAAACTACTTCTCTCCTCACATATTCAGTTTGTGATGAACAAACTGAATACATTGCCTACAATTATTAACTTTAATATTTGGAAATGATTTCTTGTGTTTCTACAGATTCTTATTCTGTTCCTGTCATGTGATCAGGCCCCTGGTGTGCAGCAGCAGCAGCAGCAGGTAGTGTGAGTGTGAGTGAGTGTGTGTGTGTGTGTGTGTGTGTGTGTGTGTGTGTGTGTGTGTGTGTGTGTGTAGGTGTGTGTGTGTGTGTGTGTGTTTGTTGCTGCGGCCTTTTGTAATTGTTGCCATGCTACAGTGTCGGGTGAACAGTTTTCTTTTGTAGTGTCATTGTTGTCGTGTCACATTTTCAGGAAACGTCCAACTGAAAAGGCTGAAAGTCAAAACCCTTTCCTCTTCATCAGATGACCATCAGAATAAAATGTCATAAAATGGAGGGAGACACAAAAAACTGAGTCTTAGTCTGAGTTAGCCTCCAGTACTAAGCTGGTTGTTTGAGAAACTTCAATTTAAATGTGTATGGAGAGAATTTCCGAGCTTGTTAAAAGCAAACTAGGTACTGTTAATTATTGAGTCTATTTCTAATCACCTGCCACACACACATATCCAGAAAACAGTGAAACCATTCACAATTTAATTTCTCACTTTTTATCCCAATGTATAGAAGATTTAAAGTGTCTTAGAAAAATAAAAAATAAAGTGCAGACCACATTGTTATGTGTGCTTTCTTTTCATGTCTGCATCTGCTGTATAATAATTCAATAAAAATGTTAAGATTATGCTTTTTGTGAATTGTTTTCATTGTGACATGAATTTCCCATGATTTTCCAACACAGAATACAAAGTGAAGTCATGTCATTAATTGGTTCTCCTTTTAACATTCATTTTTCATAGAAACAATTTAAAATGAGTATAGGTCTTATTTTGACATTTGAACAAATGTGATGTTGTTGCTTTATATCTCAGTTATGTGTTTATTAAAAAATTGTGCTGACTGGCCTGATGGTGGCGCCTCTACCAGCCAGATCAACATGACGTCCTGATCTCCCGCCCGCTCTCCAGAGGATAAACCCTTTAAATTTTAATGACTCCACGATAGCGCCACCCTCTGGACAAACTCTCCACATCTACCTCCATGAGACTGAGATAAATCAGCAGGCTGTTGTGGCCGTAACGAAGTCTGCAGTCTGTAGGGGTCGCTGACAGGATTTATTTGTGTCCTCTCACACAGCGTGCATGGTCTCTGCTGGTGTTTCTTTATATTAATGGTGTTTGTGTGTAAAATGCCGACTCGGCAGGTCAGCACGCCTCCAACAACACAAACAATCAGCTCGTTTCAAAGTAATTAGCTCGTAACGAACTGATGAGGTCGTTAACAAGGACGAGGAGGATAAACAGCTTCAGTCTGGAGGCTCAGTGTGAAGATTTTAACGGTTTTCTACACTTCACTGAATCAACAATAAGTTACTTTTACAGTTTGATGGAACAGACTGAGCAGGTTGAACACAATCAGAATCACAACAAATCATCAAATTTTTTAAGATCACATCAATCAGATGCCACTCACACCTCCTTAATAAGTATCTCTTTCTCAGATTAAATCAAGGCAACTGGACTTGTATTTGTCTGTGGAAGACGTTTCGCCTCTTATCCAAGCGGCTTCATCAGTTCTTATGTATTGGTCTCTCTAGTCCGCACTAGTCTGACCAAGAAAGTGGAATAGGACCAGGGTATTTAACCTCTTGTGGGTGGGTCCACCAAGGTACCTGTGAAAGTACTGGTTTCACCTGACCATTGTTGTGGTCTCATGTGGACGACCGTCGTTAGGGTCAGGTGACCCTGTTGTTATCCTGTGTGAACGACAGTCGTTAGGGTCAGGTGAGCCCCTGGTGGATGACGATCGTTGAGAGTCGTCTGAGGTTATGTTGTTGACTCTCCTGGGTACAGATGAAAGGGCGACATTGTAGATGGGGGATAGATGGTGTCGCAGACCCCCTCCCCTGTTTAGCGATGGCCTCTCCACTTTTACATAGATGGCTTCTTTGACTCCCCTTTCAAACCATCTGTCCTCCCTGTCCAAGATTTCAACATTGCTGTCTTCAAAGGAGTGTGCCTTTTCCTTTAGGTGGGAGTAGACAGCTGAGACAGGGCCTGAAGAGTTTGCCCTTCTGTGTTGGGCCATACGTTTGTTTAACGGTTGTTTTGTTTCCCCAATATATAGGTCATTGCATTCCTCACTGCATTTGACCGCATATATCAGGTTGCTTTTTTGATTGTGTGGTGTTTTGTCTTTGGGATGTACCAGTTTCTGCCTGAGCGTGTTACTGGGCTTGAAACATACAGGGATTTGATGTTTGTTAAAAATCCTCCTGAGTTTCTCTGAGACCTGGTCTCAGAGAAACTCAGGAGGATCAGGAGTCAACAACATAACCTCAGTCGACTCTCAACGATCGTCATCCACCAGGGGCTCACCTGACCCTAACGACTGTCGTTCACACAGGATAACAACAGGGTCACCTGACCCTAACGACGGTCGTCCACATGAGACCACAACAATGGTCAGGTGAAACCAGTACTTTCACAGGTACCTTGGTGGACCCACCCACAAGAGGTTAAATACCTGGGTCCTACTCCACTTTCTTGGTCAGACTAGTGCGGACTAGAGAGACCAATACATAAGAACTGATGAAGCCGCTTGGATAAGAGGCGAAACGTCTTCCACAGACAAATACAAGTCCAGTTGCCTTCGATTTAATCTGAGAAAGAGATAACTATGACCTGGACGAATGAGAACTTACACAGACTCCTTAATAAGATTTCTCTGATGTCACTGTTCGCCACGAGCTCATTGGTTACTTCAAAACTAAATCAGAGCGAGGCAGAAATGAAAACAAACAAGACTGGTGACAATCTAAACTTTAATCAGAGGGTTTACAGTGACAAACCACAACTTTTTCTGCTTCCAGAAACTATTAATACACATCAGTGGGTCTCATGTGACATGTTCCTTCATCACCATGAACACACACTGTAGTTTATTTGGTCACACACACACAGTCCTGCTGCTACAAACACTCAGTACAGCACAAAATGTGGATTAATCCGCCGCTGAAAATAGTCCCCAACAAGGTCACTATATTCTCCTGTTTGATTAAATGTAAAACAAAGTTGATTAGAGCCTGAGCATATGATTTGTTACCATTAAAATTCCAGTTTGTTGCATGCTGTGAGGACATTATTATTAAACAAACATCATCATCATCATCATCATCGTCATCATCATCATAATCATCATAATCATGCAATCAGTAATCCTCGACTCTACAGTGGGTGAGAGTGGCTAAAGTAGTTTTAGTTTAATTTGACAAAAAATATTTTCGCTCCTTATTATTGCCATTTTAAAGTCCTGACTTTCTTTTTGCAGGGCTTTCAGTCACATATCATGGCCTTCCTCAGCCCATGTTTACTAAGCTGTTCAGTTTAGTGTAGTTTTGATCACCTTGAAAAAGCTGATAATGTACAGCCTCCACCTTTAGAAACTGCTGGAGCTAAAACCTGTAGCAGCATAAGCCTGTGTGTGTGTGTGAGGGTGTGTGTGTGTGTGTGTACGCTTGTCTTCGCTTGTCGTCTATGGTTATCTATGTTAGGGACCAGTTTGAGTTTTTGGGAGACCTTCTGACACCTTCAAACGGCTGTCTGAGGGTCTGGATACGGGGCTAGAGAATGTATTATATCAACCAGTGTCCTCACAAAGATGGAAGTACAAACGTTTGTGCGCGTGTTTGCAGGCAGACTACAGGCAAAACAATGCAAACACTACACACACGCACACACACACACACACACACACACACACACACACACACAGTTCCAGGCCTTGCATGGTGAGGTGGTCTAAAAACCACAGTGTGTTGTTCAGAGGGGGAAAGTGGAGAGTGGACCCTCAGGCCTGGACCTTCATCTGGATCTGAGACAGTCAAGTAAACTTTGGAAAACTGCAAAAAGAACCAAACTGCACCTGCAGTAAAACCAGGAAAAACACAGTCTGCGTCCTGCTGGTGTCCCCAGAGGCTCCATACACCCACAATATGAACAACTATAGACACAAAGACCTCAACCTGACACTCACTTTGCCTCACACCACTTCTACACAAAGACAAACACATCTCCTGCTTTTCACTCATTTTGCAGTTACACACAGTTCTCTACATTCAGTCATTCAGGATGTGAACTCAAACCACCTGTCACACCACTGATCCTTCTATGACGCCTGTTGCTTTCCAGTTAGCAAAAAAAGGAGAAGGATGGATGACACCTTTGTAGAGAGGGATAGAGCGAGAGTCAGAGGAGGAAGACCAAGACTATAAGACCTGGGAGAGAAATTGCCTCCACGTGGTCAATCACGGTCTGACGATGACAAGGGAGGCAGGGCTGAGTCCATTTCAACTCGAACCACTTCACTGTTGCTTCAATCGTCCAGACATACATGAATGAGGATAGGTAAAAGGTAGACTCCAGACTGGACTACCGTCACTCCCTCTACCCAGGTATCTCTCAGATGACCATCTGCTGTTTACAAGTAATTCAAAAAAAAAAAAAAAAAAACTGCTGCCTGGTTATTAACAAGGTCCAGGAAAGATCGAGAGAACACATTGTCCTCATCTGTCCATCCTGTCTCTGGCTCCCTGTTCATTTCATGATAAACTTCTAAATCCTTCTCATTGTCTACAAATCTCTTCAAGGTCTCACCTGTAGATACAGTTTATCTCAGAACACAGCTGCACCAGACCCTTCACATCCTCCCACTGTGGCACGTTCCCTGTTCATGGAAAACAAAAATGTCAGGGACTGTTACACAGGCTGAGTCAGTTGATGCTTTTAAGACGCACTTTAAGACCCAGGTTTATTCTC
This sequence comes from Seriola aureovittata, assembly GCF_021018895.1. Taxonomy (NCBI): domain Eukaryota; kingdom Metazoa; phylum Chordata; class Actinopteri; order Carangiformes; family Carangidae; genus Seriola; species Seriola aureovittata. The sequence goes on from NC_079379.1 coordinate 7,370,237, forward strand.
TGACTTTGTTTTCTCTGAGTATGAACACACAGTTTACAACAGGCTTCTGTATGTGCAGCATGTAGTGTAACACTGAATATTCAAAAGGCAAACTGATCTTTTGTGACCCTTCTGAGGGTTCTGTCGGTTCTTATTCATTTAATGGTGTGTGTGTGATTTGAAGACATATTTTTATTTTGAGGAGACACAACATGGTTTTTAATGCAGTGTTTGCTTTTGCATGAGATCTGTGGAGTTTTGAGTTTTTCTATTTGTGAAAATGAGCCGTGCTTTCAGAGAACATATGTAAACCACAGAGGAAGACTGCAAGGCTGTGGAAGCAGCCACCTACTGATTGCTCTATTTGCGGCAGCCCAGCTCGTTCTCCTTCCTGCTGCACAGGTGGGAGGAGAGGAACAAACAGGTGGGAGCTCCATTCAAATGAGGCTGCACCAAGTGAGGTGGTGATATTTTGGTGGAGAGTGTGTCTCAGACTTTGAGCTGAGAACAGACTTCAGAACCACGTCAGTCTGAGGCCGATCTGACGGTTCTGAAAAGGAAACACAGCAACAACAGAGGAAATCTGTTTTAAGCTGATGCAGGTGGCGACGCCCACACAGGATCTACTGCTCCGGACACTGATGATTGAAATGAGTCCAACCTGCAGAGCAGCAGCATGAGATCGGTGTGGCCGGCATCTAATGTGTTGGCAGGAGTCTGGCCAATCAGAGAGTCACCTGCTGGTCTGTGAATTGGACTTCAATTAATCTTTAAATGAAGGAGAGCTGTGAATGAAAGAAAGACTAATGAAGTGTGAGAGATGGAAGGTGACACATGAAGTCATATTTAGGAGCTTTTTAAAAATTAGTTTTCTGAGTAAATGATTTATCATTTAAAGAGAAAAAGAAGAAATTAATCAGAATCAGTATGTTTTTATTTTTTGCTTCCTTTGTACATTTAAATGCATCATCCTTATACAATGCAATTGGTTCATTGATTTACTGATGGTGATGAAAGTCTCTGCTCCAAGCTCTGTGTAACTCCACTTTTTAAATGAATGTATCTATGTGATAGCTTAGCATTAGCATTTTGCTACTATTAAATAACTTGTGATTTTAAGCACAGTAATGATCTCATGAAACATCCCCCCCCCCCCCCCCCCCCCCTCTGTAATGACAACAGATGGAAACCATCTGAGGAGGATGATTGGAGGTCAAAGATTTGCTGCCGTGGTAACGGTCTCTCAGGTAACAGCATCACTACCTCCTACCCTCCCTCTCTCCATCCTCCTTTTCTTTTTTCTCCCCGCATTTTATTTTTTCCATTCTTCCACCCTCCTGTTGTTTCAAGTCTTTCTTTTCTTTTCTGCCTCCCTTTTCTATTTCCTCTTCTTGTCCTTCTCTCCCTGTTTGTCTCCATATCTGTCTTCCTCTTTCTTTTCCCTCATCTCTCTTTCACTTTTTTCACCCATCCCCTCTGTTTTCATCCTTTTATTGTTGTCTCATCTCCTGATTTTCTTGTCCTCCTCTTTTCCTTCTGTTATCTTTCCTTCCATTTCATCCCATCCACATTCCTGCTGTCTTCTTTTCCTCCTCCCACCTTCCTTCCCTCTCATTTTTACATCTTTCACTCCTCTCTTTAATATTATTTATTTCTCTTTCTTTCTTTTAGTTATCTCCCTCTTTCCTTCCTCAACTCCTTCTCACTGCTGATGAATCCAAGTTGGTGGCTGATTAAATTCTGTTCATTGGCAGTGTGGAGGATTCATTAATGGGCCTAATTAGCAGCAGTGGCTGAACATCAGCATCTGATTTGAGCTGATCACCATACTGATACCAGTTTGATACCAGTTTGCATCATAGTCACTTATAGTCAGATCCACTTCACCTTTCGATCCCAGACTTGATGATGCTGCAGAGTAACTGCTGCTCAAAAACTGTCATTGATGCGATGACTGTGTGTTTGATGTGTGGACATGAATCAAGATCCAAGGAAGTATTTCTTAAAGGTTAGTTTGGAATAATAATAGTAACAATAATAAGAGTCCACTCAGTGACATTGACTCCACTTCTCTGGCTGTAGGACGGCATCTTGTATTCCACATCCTGTGTAGTGAGTCTGGAGCCGTAAGCCTCAGGACGGTGTTCAAAGCAACATGCAACATGGGTGTTGTTGGTTTGGTTTGTTCCAGTTCTCAGGCCTGGACTAAGACCTAACCTCTCTCTATCTTTCTCTCTCTCTCTCTCTCTGTCTCTCTCTCACACACCACAGCTTCCTGTACCATCCTCTGTTTACATCCTGGTATTAGAATATAGATTAATGTAATATCTGCCTTGCTGAATGGGGGAGAATCAGTCAGAATTAGGCCAGAGTTCATTAAATCCATCATGACTGCGTGATATAACTTTTTATACAGGGAGACAAAATTAATTAGTCAGTAGTCAGAGATTTTACTGCACCATTTATGCTCCGGTAACTATATCTTAAATATCTGTGGTAATATTACACCATCATTGCTTTATGGCTAGAATTCATTTGCAGGATTTTTTGCATCATTGTGATTTTGATCATGTCATTACAAGAGGAGCACAGCTCTCCTAATTACCCCTCTACTCCCTGGAAATACACACAGCTGCTTTGCTGCATGAAGAAAACAATGCGAATGATGTATAAATACTGAATAAACCAAAACACCAATAGTAAAATATTACTACAACTTAGCACCCCGTTTTTAGCTTGAAAACAACATCCCCATCACAAATTAAAATACTGCATCTGAACCCAGAGACTATAACACTGATCCACACTGTGAACTAGAAATATAGTTTTTCTCTTGTGATGGTAGAGTCAGTGGTTTGTCACAGATTTTTATTTACAGATGTTTTGGGCCTGAGTTACATCGTTGAATAATGGCCACAAGTGTTTTTGGAGAATATTGTGATGTCACAGTGAAGTTGACCTTTTACCTTTTGGATACAAAATGCCATCACTTCATTTTATCTTTATAGACATTTGAGTAACAGTAGGTACTGTTTGCATTAGTGAGTTATGGCCAAACCATGTTTTGTAAGGTCACAGTGACCTTGACCTTTGACCACCAAAATATAATCAGTTTATTCTTGAGTCGAAATGAATCTTTGTGTTTGAAGACATTCCCTTGAGTTGTTTTTGAGATGTTGTGTTCAGAAGAATGGGATGGACGGACGGATAACCCGAGTCCTGGCTGTCGCCGGCCAAAGAGGCATAAAAACCTATGTAGCAATGAACAGTATGAAATGGGATCACGATCATATGTAATTTGCTAACTCAAAAAAGTGGCTTTCATATTAAGTTGCCCTTTTGGCTCCAGACAAAATTCTGCTCAGGACCAAGAATGGCTTGATGTGACGCTGTACATGGAGATATAAAAGTCAACGTAAACTAATGAGAACATGACTCAGTCTAAATATCCCTCAGTGGTCGTCAGTTTTCCTCCAGGTGTTTGTGACCTTCTACTAAAACATTAAAACCGGAGGGTGTTTTCTTTCTGTAAATTTGATGAACAGTGGTGTAACTGCAGCTGAAGGCTCCTGATTCCCCACAGAGAACAACTCAGATGGTAATTTACACATTAGTTAACAGCTCCTGACTGCCCGTCTCCTACACAGTGATAAATTTGTGAAGAACAATAGACGACAGTAAACGTGATGAAGTCTCTCCGTGCTCACTTATGCTCTGAGTTGGGGTTTGGAGGGATAAAAGGAGGGTGAGCTGCATTTTCAGGGATTCATCAGCCTGCTGGGAACTCATTTTGAAATAAAAAAAAAAAAAACACAGTGGATCATAAATAATGGAGGAAGTGAGTATCTCTCTCCCAACACTAAGAGCTGCAGTTCGAACTGGTGCCATCAGGGATCTGTGAGAGATATAGTGTAACAGCCTGAAACATAAAAACTCACAGTATTTTAAGTCTCATGTGGGAATCATCCACAGCTCAAACATGACACATTTAAGTCCCAGCATAAAGGTTTGTTTAACTTCAGTACGAAGCTGTTGTTAGTTCAGGACTGGAAGACTGGAGGTGAAATCTCAGCAAGTGACTCAGTAATTGCTGATTCATGGTATTGATCAAGTGACCTTGTAGATCTACAGCATCACAGAGCAATGGGAGAGGAGACACCGCATTTATCACCACTTTAATTAACCCTGGTTAAAGTCGACTGAACTAAATAAAACACAGACTGAGACTCAGAGAAAAGGAAGGAAAAGGAGAAATTTCATACTTTGTGAGTTGGACATAAACGTAAAGGTTCAGGGGTCAGAAGAGACCGGATTCAGTGCTGGAGTTACATTTAAATAATGTTAAACATTAAGCTCAATAAAACTAGCTATTGAAGTTATGAATTACACAGCATTACTGTGTTGATCATCATTATTCTTTGTGATATTACAAAACTTTAGCTTCTGTGGAAACATGGACAATAAACTGTTGAGTATTAAGGTTGGACGTGTTAAATGCAGCTCATACTTGGGCCACATGCTTGTTTTCTTCTGGCCCAGTATACCTTCTTCCACATCTGGACCAATTCTGGCGCGCACACAGAAAATCTTTCAGCTGTCAGTCAACACTGGAAAATAACAGCCAGAATCTGCCCAGATGTGGAAGTATATGGGCCAGACTTGGGCCGTGGAAATAAATTACACACACAAATGTGCACCACATTTAACCCATTTATACCGGATGCTGTGTAGCGCAACATTGTTGATTCCTCGTCATTTTCATGACGCATGCAGCATATAAATATGTAAAACATGTATAAATATATCATGAAAATGACGAGGAATCAACAATGTTGCGCTACACAGCAACCGGTATAAATAAGTTAATTAATGAAATCTAATTTGACAAAACCGGCTATGAGGTACTTAAATTATGCTAAACAAATGAACAAGGTAGCTAAATTAAGCTAAACTAAACTGACTAAATGAGAAAGCTAAATGAACTAAGTTAATAAGATAGGCTGAACCAAGTTAATGTGCTAGCTAAGTTAAGCTAACTAAACTATCTGACCTTATAGCTGCATTCACTGTGAATTTCATTTCTTTTCATCCACTTGTTTTTTTACAAAGACTGTACAGGCTGTGTTACAAGTTATTATGTTGTGCACACAATGAAAGAAACTTTCAAGATAAATCCTGACTTTTAGTGTTGGTAAAATAAAAGAACACTGGATTTCCCATAATGGAATCGACAGTATTTTCATTATAGCCTCTCTGCCTGGTAAACACCCCCTGTTTGTTACATATCTGTAGTTGCTCATCCTGAGCTGAGGGGTCATCACTATAAGATATCATCAGTGTTTTCCTCCGCAGACACAGTAAATTGACTTTGACATGAAGGATAAGTGGAGAGCTCCTTTAAAGAGACTTTACTCTGACTAAAAACTAAATTAGCTGTTAGAAGATCTGATGTTTCCCCATCAACAGTCGGTTTCTCTGGATCCTGCAGGGACATGCCTAAATAAAGAGTAGATCTCAGGGCGTTGACCTTTGTGTCCACAGTGGAATGATACTGTACAGCAGTCACGTCAAACATCAGCCAGAATCCAAACATCATACTAAATGTTCACATGTTTATAAAATAAGGAAAAATGCATGCATGGTGTAAAGCAAACACAGGAGAGAGCAGAGTGGAACTGCTGAATTCAACATGAGTGAAGTCAAACAGCTGCCGGCTCATAAATACATACAGACACCCTCCAACAGGCAGAGAGCTCCAGTCAGACGCTTGAGGCCGTGAAGTCCACGGAGGGGAAGAGGTCTGGAGCTGTGCTAACTACACTAACAGAGTTTAAACCCTGTTACATCTCACACATCTTCACTCACTCTCCAACAACTGACTCTGACAGCTGCTTCACATTTGTATTTTCTCTCTAACACAGAGAGAGAAATGTGAAATAACAGAATTTATTTCTGGAATAAATGTGAGGTGATTTAAGATTATGCTGTAAATCTGCCCAGGGATGGACCCCCTGTCAAAGCTGTGAATTTTATAACAAGATCTCCAAATTAAACATCAACATGTGCCGCTTCTCTACGCCCTCTGGAAGATCACATACTGCAGAAGTGTCCTGTGTGTGTCTGTATAGTGTTTAAATAATGGACAAAAAGGACAAGTTCTTTGAAGAAACTGGGGGCAGAGGTGAAGCTCAAGTGTAGACAAAAAGAGAGAATTAGTGAAGCAACTTAAAAACAAAATCAGAGGCGATACTGAAGGTCTCAGAACAAGATGAGCTACATGTTTGACCTACATGAAGTGAAATCTGACTGGATTTTATTTCATTTAAAGTGGTGTACAACTTTACAACTTTTTGTGTACAACAACAAAATTAACAACTGACAAATGAACTATAAGCTGCTACTGAATGAACACAGTGGGTAATGTTATATATTCAGACACACCTGTGAGGAGGGGGCGAGTCAGGGGTCTGCACGTTGGGCTCACACAAAACGCTCTGCCAGCTGAAAGTTATCGCTTTGGTGAACACTTTTTCAAAAGCTCAGTTCTCAGTGAACATAGCCGTCTCACCCTGTGGTTACTGGCTTCATTTTGGTGGCCTAACTGTCAGTAGAAACTCTCCCAGCTGGTGTAGTCTACTGGATGGTGGAAACAAAGATGTGACCCACTCACCTGAATAAATTTAACGTTGGCCCTGATTTGATGAGGAGCTCAGACATCCAGAGGCAGTGTGGGGTAGAGCTGCTGCTCCTTCACCTCGAAAAGGACTCAGTTTAGGTGGCTCGGGCATCTGATCAGCATGCCTCTTGGGCGCCTTCCTTCTGAGATATTCTCGGCACGTCTAACTGGTAGGAGACACCCATGTAGACCCAGAGCTTGCTGGAGGGATTACATATCCCATCTGGCCTGGGAACACCTCGAGATTCCCCAAGAAGAGCTGGGAAATGTTGCTGGGTAGAAGGGACGTCTGGAATACCTTGCTTAAAATGCTGCCATGGATAGATGGATGGATGTTTTACAAATCCAAACTCTCCATGGATTAGAAATACAAAGAGTGATAACTGGCGAAGTGTTCGTCAACAGCTTTCAAGATGTCTCTTTTATCATGACGTCTGTGGGGAAAGACTTTACAGCAGCAGATTTTTTTGTTGTTGCTACAGTACCAGGAATGTCCACTGGGGCAAATCAGCACCAAGGCTCTGACACTGTAGCCAGCTAAATTGTACAATCTTGATTTTTTTTGTAAAGAATTTTATCTTTGGTATTGATTTGACTTGACTGGTGAAAGATTATCATGGTCATCCTTTTGTTATTTTGACTGATGAATATTAAATGGTGATGCAACACCCTTTATACAATTTACAGCCTTCATATTATAGATTCATGTTGTTGGCAAACCCCTTCAAAGTAGTAGCCCAATATCCAATGCATGACCATAACCATTCATTTTAGATTCAAGAATTTATTTGTAGATGTTTAAAGTATTTTTTGATATTTCCACTTTCTCACTTTTAATTCTTTAGTCCAGTGTAAGTTTATTATGATTATGACGAACACCAGTGTATCTCCAGTGTGTGTTTCTGATGACATTCAGCAGGTCTGGCTTTTATTAAAGGCAGGTTGGCATTGTGTCGCAGTCAAACAGCCAGACAGCCAGGGAACGACTGCCAATCTCCTGTCATTAGAATTCACTGGCAGCATATGATGAGGCCATATGGGCTATTAACAAACCCAACCTCTCTGCAGACGGAGGGATGGATGGAGGGATGGAAGAAAGAGAGAGTGTGACCCAGCCATATGGATGAGGAAGACATAAAACCGAGCAGGAAGAAGGTAAAGATGGATGGATTTGGCACAACTTCATGAGCAGTTAGCACGTCCTGTTAGCATTAATTACAGACACACAGATGAATATGGATGGATGGATGGATGGATGGATGGATGAATGGATGGATAGATGGATGGATGGATGGATGGATGGATGGATTGCAGCCAGAGGAAGATGAGTGGAGGCAGAGATGATGGAGAGAGGGATGAAGAGGGACTTCAGGTGGTGTGATGCACCCTCGGGCGGCCATGTTGGAGGTGGTTAATTAGCTCTGTGAACAGCTGACGTTCTCCACACACTGATCACATGTTCCACTCACACTGATGAACAACCTGACACAGCCGCACCAAAACCAGCTGACAGATACACGTTAAACTTTAACATGTTTCCATGACGATGTCAATGGCTCTTATGTGCATCTTGATGAATTATTCTCTGTATATCAACATTATGTTTCTCTTTCTTTTACATTGACCTGCCGACCATCAGCCCCAGCAGGAAGTATCTTAATCGGCTTAATTGGCTGTGTTTGATCAGACCTGATCGACTGATGAAATGCTGATATTGAACAGGTTGTGATCATTGACAACATGTTAAGAACTTCTTAGTACAGTTATTTTGGTCATGCTTTTTTGTTTGGGGCACATATTTTCCAATTACATTTGCTACAATAAACAGAACAAACTGGAACATGATGTAGTAGGTTGGTGAATATATTTGTAAGTGTATCTGCTGAGTCTACAACATTTTACGGTCTGTAGTGAGTTTTATTTGTTGATCATTATCAGTCTGAAACACAAACAATTAAAACAAAGTCAACATGAAATTTCAACAAACATGCATTTTTCTTTGGAGCAGAACCAAACCTTTCTTCATCTCACTCATTACTCACCATCACCACGTCAGTGTGAAACAGAGTGACGAGCCAATCATTGGGAACACTGACAACAGCAGGTGTGGTAATTAAGGTTTGTCACCAGAAAACTGACATATTAAATTACTAAGACGGTGCTAAGTGTGTTGACAAATGGAAATGATGCTACTGTATAATCTGCTTCATCATCATGTCTTTATCAACTTAATCTATTACTGATTTTCCTTTTAAAATATAAAATGTCTTTTTGTCTCATTTCTCCGTTTATACAGGACTAGTTGTTTGAGCATGAAGGTGGGAACTCAAAGTTCACTTACTTAGGTTTTTTCAAAGCTTTCAATCACACCCCGGAGATCTCATTGAGATTCTGCTGCAGAAATAAACACATAGCTGCTTTTCTACCCAAACACTGCTGTTCTGGTCCCAGTTCTGCTTCAGTTCTGTGTCGACTTGACTAAGTTTTGACCAACCCGCCCTTTCAAACAAGTATAATACATTTTTGGTATTATTCTACCTTTAGGTTGTCAGTGGTGTCTTTTAGTGTTTGCTCCAGTGTGACAGTAAGGACCGAGTTGGATGTACAAGTATTAATAAATGTACTAGTGAGTTAATCCTGAAGCTCAGCTCTGTAAAGCAGCTGTGGGAGATTTATTTCCAGACTCCCAGAGTCTCTGTGGACCCATTTGTCCAAAGCTGCAGCCGGTGACATCAGTCAGACAGGGAGATGGATGGAGGGATGGATGGATGGAGTCAGAGACGAAGCTGTACGAGCTTCAACCATCTGGACTGTTGGGCTCTCGGACTGAAGAGGGAAAGAGAACGAGGGAACGCAGGGTCGAGAAGTGTTGAGGCCATATGTTCTGTGCAGCTGTGGATGAAAATTAAACTCAGATCTTAAAAATGTCACCAAAAAATGTAGATGCTTGTGTTTTTCAGCTGGATTGAGGCTCCTCATGTCACGCTGGTTTTCATTATCTTTCATGTGCTTCTTTGTGGGTGGACACAACAGTATTTAACACAACATCAGCAAAAGACAATAACTGAACCTATATGTCATGGTCTGCCTTAAAGGGACTCATTCTTTTGGACTTTGTTTGGTTGACTTCCTGTTTTATTTTGAAGTACCTTTCCTTGTGTGTCCACTTTTGTTTTACTTCCTGTCTTTGTCTTGTGTTGTCCCTCCAGTGTGATTGTCTGCCCCACCCTAATGTGTTACACCTGTGTCTTGTTACCTGCCCCCACTTGTCTTTGGCAGTTCATCTTTTCCGCGCTTGTGTAGTTCTGTTGAGGTCTGCCTCGAATTTCCTTCCGTGCCAGTTTGGTTTCCCCAGTGTTCCTTAGTGCTTTTTGTTCAGTTACTCCTCGTGTTACCATTCTGGATTTTTCTGTGTTTAGACTTTTATTCATGGACTTTGTTTGGCTCATCTCCCCAGTTTGGATTTCTGTTTTACCAGTTCAGCAAGTCTTTTGTGTTGGCATTACTTAATAAATCAAGAATTTTGCTATGGTGGTCTGCATTTTGGTCCAGTTCATCTAAAACATTACAAATGCCACACATTTGCAGTTTATCCTGTTTTTTCTCCAAGGCATTTTGTCTTACTGAAAAGTTTCATATGTGAACAGTTGACTGTTGTCTTTGTCTGTTTTTATCTCACCACACAATTCATTGTGCAGATCCCACTAAAAAGAACAATAAGAAACAAAATGGACTCATTTTCTATCATTCAGACAACACAGTGAAGAAATCAGTTTTTGTTTCTCCAGACTGACAAACAATCTGTGGTAAAATATCAGATATCTGCCAGGCACATAGAAATATATATCTCATGTTTAATCTATCTCAGTGTTCCACTTCGTTTAGTCCATGTTTCAACAGCTCACTGGTCTTTACTCTGAGCAAATAAATGTTGAGCTATTAAAAGAAACACTCATCAAAGCTACAGTTGAAGAAAACATCTTTTTGACCAAATAAATATCTTTCTTGTCATCTGTTTTCTTCCATAACTGAACTGGAGATCTCTTTCATCTCTCAGATGGTTCCCAGGTCCCAGGTCCAACAATTACAGCCAACTCTGGTGCGTATACATTCAGAAAATATCTGTACTGCACTGGATTGCACTGATTCACACACACATCAATATTTCTAACCCCAGAATAACCCGCAGAATAATCAAACACAAGAAACACACAAGCTGGAAAAGGTTTTGAGCACGTTTGAAATAAGTAAAAAAAAAATCTATGTATTGATGGCACAAGATCCAGGACGGATAAAAGATAATACTCTGCTTGCACAAAATATAACAGTTTGAAAAGAAAACAGTTTGTGTTGGATTATGATCTTTGTTGGCCAAGTAGACTTATTATTTTATTTGTGTGTTTATTTTTCTATCTCTCGACTCTTTCTAAGCGGATGCTGTTTTCTTCTCCTTTTCTAAACTTCTGAGATGATCAGAACACCTCACTGTGTGTTGTTATGTCATAACTAATTAAAGAAATGGTCTGTCTTCTTTGGTCTTCCATACAGACAGACGGCAACTTCCTGACTTAAACATCCTTGTGAATCTGTTCTGATCTGTAATTCAAAATCCTTTATAAAACTACCTGATAAACTCTGACACAAAATGATTATCTGAGGGTCAAACTTCCTGAAGCTTATTAAGGATTTCAGCCAAAACGAACTCGAATCTGAGAGAAAAGCAGAGAAACAGAAGCAGAGAGTTTTCAGACATATGGAGAGAAAATGTCTGGCTCGCTCTCCAGCAGGACGACAACATTTGGCTCTGAGAAACAAAACTCAGGAGCCAAACATGGAGACAGACTGAAACCAGCTCAGCTCAGTTTAATATTGACAGGATAGAGAGACTTTCTGTCTAAGCTTTCAGTCCAAACATCATATTCATTTAATAACAAACTCAGTTGATATGATCAATAAAATAACTTGTTTGGTTTATCACAATTTTTAACGTTTCACTACAATTTAGTTTATATATATTACATACAGTCCTAATGTTTGGTCTTCCAGTTATTTCACCAACATTATAAAAAATGAAACAGATGAATGTGTAGTCTTTGTACATCAAGTCAGAACACAGTTGAATATTCTTTACAATCTTTCAAATATAAAAATGGATCTGGATTTAACAGTTTTATTCAGATAAATTCATCAGACAACATCAACAGATGTGTAAATCGTCTGCATCGTCCCAGATGTGGAACAACTGTCTATCAAATTTCTATCAGATCCAGATTGTTTGGATCTCAAGCTGTGGACAAAGTAAGATCATATTGCATTAGCAGTTTTATGTCTGTTAGCTGCAGCTGACCCATAGGTATTTCATACTCATTCTAGTTTGATTCTTCATTGATAAAATTTTAACTGCCCTTGTTTTATTTTTTTTGATTAGATGTCTTTTGTTTTTTCACTATGCACAATCTTTTCATTGTAAAACCCCCATTAGTGTGTTATGTTCTTCTAAAGAAAAATAAACTAATCCATCCATCCATCCCTCCATCCCTCAATCACATTCATTCTGTTCCTGGATAAAATATATTGATTTGAATATTGAGAAATATTTGCAGATGATTCCTCCAACCCAGCCTCATACGTGTTTCCTTAAGTGTAATCTCGTGGTGCATTATGAACAGATACAATTTTACATTCATTAATGCACTGCAGTATTCAGGAAAGATATGTAGGACGTACAAAGATTGTCACACCAGAGCCCAGGTTCACATCCAGAGTGTCATCTGTGTTCAGACAACAACAGCTCAAGGTTAGTGAAAAATGGTGGTGTAGGTTAAATGTAAGTTCAATCATTTCACATCACATCATCATCATTTAATCCACATTATTATGATATCAGATCCAGTCCCTTTCTTCTCAAACAATGGGCCTCCAAGAGATATATTAATTAATAAACTCCTCACAGAGAAATGAAGTAAACCTCACCTGAAAAGTGACATTAACAGTGTTTGAAGAAGAAAACACTTAACCGTAAGACAGTTTCTGTTGTTCAAACAAAGTGAGCATCGGCTGGTAAAATCTAAAGGTGTGAAGTCAGACTGAGTGGCAGTGTTGATATAAAATACTAAAGAGAAAGATCAGAATCAGATTTAACCTTTGAGTCCATCCACATGTTGTGTAGATCAGAGGAGGATGAGACTTGGCGGATCGGTCCTTCAGACAGCAGGTCTCAACCTGCTCCTCTTTCTCACCTACAGAGGTCTATTTCCTCTCCTCCTCCTCCTCCTGCAGAGCGAGGGATGAACGAGAGGAGAGCCATCTGTGGGAGAGGTGCATGCTGGGAGGAGCAGATTGTGGGGGAGGAGGGGAGGAGAGGAGTGGAGAGAAGGAGGAAAAATATCAGAGGAAAAGGGAGAGAGAGTGAAGGTGGGGGAAAGAAGAGGAGGAATGGAAGTAAACAAAAAGAAAGAGAAGAAGAGGTGGGGGATGGAGAAAGAGGTGAGGGAGAAAAGATGTGGTGAAGGAGAAAAGGAAAGGGGAGAAAATTACAGAGGAGGGAAGTGTGGAGGAGGGGAGAGAAGGAAATGGCAGAGAAAAGGGGGAAAGAGGTAGAGAAAGAAAGGAGAGGAAGAATCAAGGAAAAGGGAATAAAAAGGAATAGAAAATGAGAAGAGAGAGATATGGAGGGGTAGGTGGAAACATTACCCCAGAAGGAGAAAAGAAAGAGTGTGGGGGAGGGTAAGAGAAAGAAGGAGCAAACAAAGGAGGTGAGGAGAGAGGAAGATGAAGGAAAAGAACAATATCATAGAAAAAAAAGGAAGGAAAGGAAAAGAAAAGAGGAAAGAGGGACATAGGAAAGATGAAGTGTGGAAAGGGTAGGAAGGGTAAGGAAAGGAAGGAGACAAACCGGGAGGAGAGACGAGACAAAGAGAGTAAAAGGGAAATGGAGGAGAAACATAGGAGATCACCAAATGGAAAAAAGTGGAAAGATAAAAGGAAAAAGGGAAACATTGAGGTAAAAGAAAGGTGGGGAGGGAGGGAAAGATGGAAGAATTAAGGGTGGGGAGGTAAGGAGAGAAAACAAGTAAGGAGGGAGAAGGAGAAACATAAGAGGAAAGAGAAAAAGCATGAAAAAGCAAGAGTGGAGTGAAATAAATGTAAACTTGCAGTGTTAAGTTAAACATATTTCTACTATGGGACAAGGATCTTTTCACATTTTCAATCCCAGAAGCAGCTGGTTTTCTGTGAATGCACCTGTTCCACATCTGTAACATTCACAGGTGAAACACTGAATATTTTATACTAAAGTGATTGGCAGGAACGACGCGTCATGATATAGCAGATACTGATTGGTTATACATGCAGGTTCATATGTTACATTAACCCACTATGCAGATGCAGTTTTAAAAAAGTTGTGAAGCAGCACCTCGCTGTCATAAAAGTTAATGATCAGACATCCAGTACAAAAATATGACAATCTGAGCTCCCACAAAGTATAATCTGATCATTTTATTCCAGTGTACTGTGTAGTTTTGGCACCATCACCCAGGTTTTAATTTCTTTGCATTCATAACTTTAACTGTTGGACAGAACAAACAACATCCTCTGGAGAGCAGGAAGTGAAGTTCATGGAAATCAGCAGAGATTATACTTTAAACTTCAGTTTTGTTACCCAGTAATCCGATTTATTATCCCATTTATCTACTGGGAAGATTCTCCATCCTATTACAAACACACAAACACACACACACACACACACACACACACTGAGCCTCCTCGTTACAGTTTAGAGTTTATCTGCAGGCTGAAGAGGAATTAAAGATGAGATGATTTAAACAGACAAATAATGAGAAGAAGAAGAGAAGATGGACATAGAGCAGGTCGAAGACTGAAGAATGAAGACAGTCATCTGAAGTCCTGTTTGCATCAGGACACAACTCATTATTTTAACTTCAAGTTGCTCTCATCAGAGCAAAGATGTGAACAGGGTCATATCAGTCATACATGGATTTTGGAGATAAATGTGTTTTACAAAAAAAATAAAAAACGTGGATATATGTTTTAGTTATTTCACACAAAACATAAGAGGTGAGGACATCAAATTCACATTTAATTCAAGATTCAACATTTCACATGTTATGAATTTATGAGCAGATATGTTTTTTTGTGGCTGTTTTGTTTAACAAAAAAAAGATTAATACATGAGCGCATTGGGCTGCTTTTTATGTATAAAAGATGATCAATGAAGAAAATGTGAAGAAGTAAATCTCACATTAACGACATAAATAACATTTACATTTTCTTGTATAGGCTGTCATATTCAAAATATTCCACCACATATACACGTAGATTTAGTCAAAACACCTTCACATCGTCTGCAAATATTAACACAATGTTCAATATGTAATTAAAAATATAAACTTTATACTATAACTTAATACACAGGTATTGAAAATGCCAAAATGAAACTGAATGGATAACAAAATAAATGAATGAATAAATGAATGATTAAATAAAAGCTTAATAAGTACATTTTTAAAAAGTGGTTGGTTACAACACTCCTCCCCGAAAAATTTATATTTTTGGATAAAAACATAAATTGGGAAAATTGGCCATGACACTTTAGGAACAAATCCACTATGATGACATGAAAATTATAGGAAAAAACTAAACATCATGTCAATAAGTTTTAATAATTTATTAAGTTTTTAAATCTATATCAGTATTTATTTCATACTGCCTTAATAAAAAAATGTATCAATTACTGGTCCTCAGGTACTAGTTATGTATAGGCTCCCTGTGGGAACCTGCACTGACATAAAGTCTTACCCATCGACCATCACAAATATATTCCTCTGATTAAATCTTAACCTAAACTGGAGTTTAAAGTTTAACTTTGACCTTCAAATTAAGTTTTAGCCTTTCAATAGAAAGCTAAAAAAGTGTCCAAAGTGTCCTCACAGCGCCATTGGTCCTCACAAAGATACAAGAGCAAGAACACACACACACTTGTGCTTTGTTCTTCAGGCTCTGCCAACCTCTACCAGATGTACCAATGGACAGAAGTGACACACACATACAGAGACACAGACACACTCTCCCTACAGTTGAACACCATCTGCATGACCATATGTCAGCATCACCTTTGTCGCAACCATGCACACACACAAATGCACAGGCACACACACGTATACACACACCCTCTCCTGAGGCCAGGAGTAAACAAGCTTGTCTCCCAGCAGATGTGTTTTCTGTCATTCTGCATATTGTTCCACTAGACCAGCTCTGATTGTGTGTGTGTGTGTGTGTGTGTGTGTGTGTGTGTGTGAATTGTCTGAGCTCTGACAGCCTGATGCCTCTAAAGCCTTCCTTGGCTTCTCAGCACTGTCACGCACAAACATACTCACACACACTCATGCACACTATGCATGTATATTCATCCTCAAACAGACGCCTACACACTCACACACATTATAGATGCACACACAGTCACGCACACACACACATACAGTGAAACTGAGCACATTTTGACAGAAGAAGAAGAAAACCAGGGATATTTTATTCCTCCTCTGGAAATGAACTCTCATTTTTGGTATGACTGTTTTCAGACTGGGACTAATAGACAATGTCTCATATAGTCACACATGCACACACACACACACACACACACACACACACACACACACACACACGTGCACACACACACACACACACACACACAGAATTTAATATCTCGTGCTCCAGGCGTAGACATTGATAATAGATTATAGAGATTATTAAAAGAGATTATATTTTACTGACAGTGGTATCAGAGTACTGCTGACTATTGCAAATAAATTCCTTAGAGTATTCTTAGAGACTCACTTGCTACAACCCCTATTACAAGTACTACAAGGACTCCTAATACAAATACTATGACTAAAACTAGGCTTCTACTATATAGAAACAACTACAAACTTGATAAGTTTTACTATTACCACTACTAAAATGACTACCATGAATACTAATACTACTGCAACAACTATTGCTATAATTACTATGAAAACCTCCTGTGCTACTACTATTGTTTCTACAACCAGGATGATTAGCATGAGTACTACAAGGAGCCTACTACTATGTGTTACGAATAACAGGAATACAACAACACTACACCGTACTGTGATAACTTTGACTGCATCAATGATGACTTCTTTTAGTACGACTACCAGTGAGTTTTTTAATGTGGAGATTCAAAGGAGAAGCCCACATTATTGATCGATTTGAACTTCATATTTATTTTGGAAGTGTATGTGATGATTTGGTATTAGTTTTGGAATTGTATAGGATGATTTGATATGTTGCCATCAAGTGTATGGTTAATTGTCTTGTAAGCCCATACAGGATGGGCACCACATAAGGTGCAGGACACCCTAATAAACAATTCAATCAAATCAACCACTACAAGTACTTTGGGGTCCAAAAGTCTCAGACCACTTTCAAAGTGAATGGAAAACTTTTACTAAATTCTACGACTAGTTTAACTACAACAATTAAAACTAACTAATACTACAATGACTACAGCAACTTCTTCTACTACTCCTACGACCAGGACTACTACTGTGACTACTTCTTGAGGTGTTTACTGTTACTGTTAAAACCTCTTATGCTACTATGCCTACTGTGACCACTAAAAACACAAACTCCTACTACTTCTACTATAATGACTTCTTCTGCTACTACACCTACAATTAAGACTATAACTGTACATCTAACATGACTATTTCTACTGTGACTTGTTCTGATACTGCTAAGGCTATGACTACTACCAAAACGTACTCTGCTACCATGATTACTATTATAACCAAAAGTACTACTTCTACTACTACTACTGTTGGTAGGCTACTGCTACTACAACCACTATTACCACTGCTATAGAAATTGGTAATATGACTATTATAACAACTGCAACTTCTTCTGCTCATACAGATACATTTTGCAATTACAACTATAACCCTTCAAACCTCCCATAAAGACACTATAGATTGCACTGCTACCTCCCCATGCCCCCACCCACCCACCCACATGGGGTCCCTCGTCATGTGTGCTGTAGCTAGCATCGACAGACAGCAAGCATAATAACAAATACTAAACTCTAAAATGTCATATCTTCATTGGTTTTATTACCTTTATTTTATTTTTGAATATCTCAATTTTACATACTGACAGATCTAGAGATTATGAACCTCTCCTATACTGTTTATTTTAGCTAGCAGTGTCTTGTCTCATCCTCTGTGTTGAGGTACTGACAGTTTTTAGATTGCTTTCTTAATCTTCAGGCAGCTGTCATTTTCACTTTCAGGAGGTTTACAACATATTTTTCCATACAAAATGTCTGCCTCTTTCTTTTCTGGTGTTTCTGCTCCTGAGTCTGGAGCTGAAGGCACACTGATGTGAACAACCGGGTGGGACTTGAACCCATGGGGGAACATATTACGCCACAAAACCATCATAAAGCTCTCCACAGCACAAAACTGTGGAGCAGGGAGGAGCAGAGCATGCTGGGAGCGGGGATTCAGCGATATGCTGGGCTGTCAATCAAAGAAGGTGGGTTTTATTCTAAGAGCGGGCAGCTGAAGCCTCGAGATGGAAGCTGATACTGCTGACAGAGGAGGAATGACATGCTCAGAGGCAGATTTATATTCATACACACACGAGCTAACAGCCTGAAAACACACATTGAAATCAAGCACAAAAAAATTCACACACATACACACACACACACACACACACACACACACACACACACACACACACACACACACACACACACAACACACACACAGCCTCTCCATCTCGAGAGAGTTAGCACAGGCCAGGGAACGCTTTGGAAAGTTTTAAGACTGTTTATTTTTTGACATTTCTGGGACATTTTTGTCATTTTGGCTGAGCACCAACACACACAGAAATGTGTGTCTATCTGTACTTATGGGGACTCAGCCACTTAATATAATCCCCTGTCTCTTAACATAACACTAAACTTAACCTTTAACCATTTAAACCAGGTATTAACCCTAGAATTACCTGTTAAAGTTGTGGGTTTCAGCATTTTTGGAGAAGAATTGCAGTGGGTCCTGAAGAAGTGGGTGACTTTTCATGTTTGGGTCCTCATAAAGTAACTGCAAAGGTTATTAAGTTTAAGCATTTGGTCCTGAGAATGGAGGGTAGTCAAAAAAAAGGCAAGTGTTCTCACAGTGTCTTCTGAACCATTTTACACTCAAGAATTACATTTGACACAGATGTACTTTTATGTTACTGGTCCTCAAAAGGGAGGTGGGTGTGAACAGGGTTACTAGGGTTTGGGTCCTCACACTGTCTTATAAAAAGCTTATGACCTCAAAATTACCTGTTTAACTTGTGAGGATTAAAGTTTTGGTCAAGAGGAAGTGTCCCGACAAGGTATGTGGGGATCCACACGTAAGTGCTCAGAATGTAAAACACAGTGATTTTTTTTTTGTATTTATTTCTATTCAGAATCAATCTCTTACTCTATTACTGGCACTGGTGCATGATGGGAAACATGGAATTGTGAACAGGTGACTGCTTGTATGGCTATCAATGGCAATGTCCAAAAGTCAGGGTCTGTGTGACACGTGTGACATTTTGTGTCATTTTCTCCTTTGATGTTGAAGGATACAGGATGATGGGATTTTATTTAAAGCCTCCTCTGGATCATTGAATGAGTTTGCTAATGTAGTTTTAATAGACTGACTCAGTCCAACTCAGTTCTTTTTTCAATCCCTTTGAGTAACACGAGAGACCCCATCTGTTTTTGTAATGTAGTGATTTCTCAGTAGAGGAAGGAACTAATTACTTTTAGTCTTGTTGGGTCTTGTCTCTGTAATGTCCTGTCCAGAGCTCAACAGCTGGATATGAGCAGGACGCTGACTTCCATATTTATTCCCATTACCTTTAAGACTGAATTCATTAACTTTCCTTTAGTGTCATCCTTTGGACAAACCTTAAATTTTTAGCTCCACTCATGATTAAACCCTGAGAAGATATAAATCATCAGTGTGTTGTTTGTTTTGTTCAACACTTTTCCTTTGTGGGGGGAGTTTGTTTCTTGTAACTGTAAATGTAAATGTAACTTTTACTTATGCATCTTCCCTTTTTTTCTGAGAGTGAGATGAGAGAACTGATAGCACTCTCACGACTGTGCGATCAGTATAAGGTTG
This sequence comes from Seriola aureovittata, assembly GCF_021018895.1. NCBI lineage: Eukaryota > Metazoa > Chordata > Actinopteri > Carangiformes > Carangidae > Seriola > Seriola aureovittata. Next base: position 7,390,094 of record NC_079379.1, read on the forward strand.
GAGCCACAGACTGTTAGCCTGGCAACTGGAAACCGGGCAAATGGCTAGTCTGCGTCAACCCAACGTTTATAAATACCCACACCGGCCGTCATGTGGCGTGGTGGTCTGGGCGGGCGCCCCATGTGTAGAGGCTACAGTCCTCGCTGCAGTCAGCCCCGGTTCGAGTCCAGCATCGGACGGCCCTTTACTGCATGTCATTCCCCCTCTCTCTGCCTTCCCCATTTCCTGTCTCTCTACTGTTTGCTATCAAATAAAGGCATGAAAGCCTAAAAATATACTTAAAAAAAATAAATACACACCCCAACCCCTCTAAAGTTTACTAATTAATATGTTGTATTGTGTTGGTTCAATCTGTAATTTTACATATATTTTGCTTGTGGGATATGATTAGGCACTCAAAAGACGAAATGGATGAAAATAGCAATTTGCATTTACTGCAACTGAGAGTGAAATTTGCTAAATTGACTATACAGGCCAAATCACTAGATGATATAGTTTGGGTCCAAGAATAAGGTAGTCATGTTTAGGTCGGTTCAGATTATCACCTTGTGATCTTGGACACTGTGATGTTTTATAGATCAAATTATTAATTGAGATATAATCATAGTATCTTTACATTGTGGTACTGCTTCCTCCAGCGCTGACCAGCACACACCTCCTGTGGTGCTGCATTATAATGATTTTTATAGTATTATATTCAGTGTTGTGCATGCCTATTTTTAGTGAATGCTGAACTCAACAAGTCAGTTTACAAATGATAAACATGAGTGGCGTTCACTCACGCTCACGTTTTACAACAGTTTTAGCGCACGATTTACGATAGTTTAACGGCACACCGCATGACGTTTCCATAGACATGGCCCAGCTTGGCTGGTGCTGGCGATACAGACGGTAATACATCCACGGTACAGACGTATTTACTACTGCTGAAGCCAGTTTGTTTGAGCATTTTTATGAACAAACAAGTGAAAACTCAGGCGGATTATATTTATTTACAGATTTTAAATGTAACTAATGTCTGTGACTCTTCAGTGGTCTACAATAATTCATTTAGTTGGGGAGTTGCAATAATTTGAGGTTGGTGATGGATGGGTTGAAGGAAGTTGAAAGAGAATATTGGCTTTTATTTATTTAAAAAAAAAACTGAACAAACAAATGTGAACTATTAATGTGAACTAGTTCATTTTCATCTGTATGAACTGAACTTTGAACTAGTTCTTTTTAAGTGTGAACTGGCACAACACTGATTATATTATAATGATCACATTATCTAACATTTTGTTGGTCTCATCGTCCCACTGATACTTCTGTCATCAGTGCATCAGTTGTAATTGACCAAAAGCCTGTATGTAAATCACTGCACCTGAAAGACAATAACATGATAACCTGTAGACCGCAGGAACTGCACAGATACACATCTGAAGATATTTTAATTCATGTGTAAAGTAAACCTCTCTCACCAGAGAGGGGTGTATGTAGGGGTGTCTGGTTGATGGAGATAATCAGATGATTATTAAAGTAGTTAAAGCTCAAATTATGAAAAATGAAAATGTTTGAACATAGGGAGAAAAGAAAAGAAGAAACACATTAACTGTGGTTATATCACCACATTTTACTTTAACTTTGTCTTTAAACTTAACTCAAGCCACTTGAGGAGACTAGTTTAGTGACATAAATACTACATGAAGAAAACATGTTGATGTTTGTTCATGTTCTTATCTTTCATGGTCGGGACACTGAGCTTCCTTCCTCAGTGGAGTGTTGGTTTAATTCCTTAAATGTAAAATGTAAATGTAATTTGTAGCATTAAAATTTCATGCAGTCTCATTTCCATGTGGAAGACGGATCCTCTTCCTCTTCCTCCACCTCTCCTCCTCCTCCTGCTGCTGCAGTCAGCTCTTAATCTTGTACAGCAGAGGCCTTGAAACGCGTCTTTAAAAACCATTCTGACAGTGTTTACCCCCATTAGTGGAGCAAGTTGACAAACTTCATGCCTCCACCAGGAGTTTTTCTTTTCACTGAAGCCCTCCCGAAAGCTTTCCCTCCCACCCAAAACCAATTACCTCCTGCAGCTTTATACCCCGGCTCATAATCCCAGAGCCGGGCAGATATGAGGATTCTCTTTCAGCTACTCAGCGTTATTCAGAGAAGAAGAAGAAGAGGAGCTTCGGAGGGCGAGTGTGTCCAATGAGTCTGGATCAGGAGGAGGAGGAGGAGGAAATGAAGCGATTCAATTAGAGAGGCGAGGTCTCGGTCGGGGGTCACTGAAGCGGTCTGAGTCGGACGCCGCAGACAAATCTGCGAGTGGGCCGTTAATGGGTTTTCTATTTTGGAGCTGAATTATGCCATCTGTCTGCTTGGCCTCGTTCTGCCACTTTCTGAAGGGTTTAAACTCCAAAACGCTTTGTGGGCTCTGATGACTTTTTTTCTCAGACACAACACGGTGCACAAAAAGAGGTTTAGTGCGACTTTCACACCCCAAAATGGAAGATTAGAGAAGATTCATTAAAGACATGGAGCCATTTGTTGTGACCTGCGGAGGAAGAGCTGAGGCTGATTTGGGTTCAAGACGCTCAAAGAGAAATCCGAAAGACTCGTCAGCTCACTGTTAATTAGTTTGCTACCGGAATGAGAAATATGCAGCAGGCACTCCATTATGTCTGAATAAAGAGAGAGATGATGAAGAGGATGTGAACAGGATCAGGGGCAAAGCTTCTTCTGTCAGAAAAAGTTCATGCAAAGTTTAGTAAAGTTCAGTCCTGATGTTTCAAGAGAGTTCTGCTTCAGTTCTCAGGATCATCATCCTCAAAATGTAGTTACAGTAACAAAGTGAAAGTATTTCCTGTGGTTACAGTAGCAAAGTAAAAGTACTTCCTCTAGTTACAGCATCATATTAAAAGTACTTCAGGTAGTTACTGTATCACAGTAAAAGTACTTCAGGTACTTAAAGTATCATATTAAAAGTACTTCAGATAGTTACAGTATCACAGAAATGTACTTCAGATAGTTACAGTATCACAGTAAAAGTACTTCAGGTAGTTACAGTGTCACAGTAAAAGTACTTCCTGTCAACCAATCCTCCAACCTGAGCAACCCTCTGATAGGACCCATGTCTCCCCTATGGCAGCAGGTGTACTGGATCTTGGTTCTCATGGTTACAAAAATAAACATACGGACTGTACTGAGAGTGGCGTATGTCCCTTCGTCACCATGGTTACTATAATAATGGTCATGGCTTTGTTAGGTTTAGGAAAAAATTGTGATTTGGGTTAAAATAAGTACTTCCTCCACGTGAAATTATCTTTGCTGTCATGGTTACAATAATAACAACATTATTAACTTTGAGGGTACCAGTCATTTATACACAGTCTGCTTTTCTGTACAGGAAGTAAAAAGTTGTTTGACTCAAAGCTGAAAATCTGCAGTTTGCCTCAGAACTGTGGTTCCTCACAGCTTCACATCATCCTGTCCTTTAGATGTTTCCGTCAGTATCAAATAAAATCCACGGTCACAGAGCAAACAGGGGCTGCTGTCAGCAGCATCACTGTGAGTGCTGCAGAGTCACCAACCTGTAAGAACATATAAGGTTAAATAAACTGGGCTGAGGTAAGACTCACAGATGAAAGTCAGAAATATCCTGGTTTGGTCTGATTCTGTCTGATTGCATCAAAAATAATCTAATTAAAAAAATAATAAGTAAATCCACCGGTGTTATTGTATGCTCTGTGCTGACTGACAGCTGTAACAAGCTAAACTGAACCTGACTTCTTATGTGATTCCATTGAAATGAAATGATTCAGTCCGTAGGTTTGTGGTTATATTTGCTGCTGTGGCCACTAAATGTGACATTCAACTATGAAGTAAAACTCTTGTATTTACTTGTTCAGAGTTAAAGAGCTGAGAGTAGAAAGTTAGCCTGTACATGTTTCCTCCTTCCAACTGTTGACTTTTCTGCTGTGTGATGAACATTACTCATCAGACTGCTGCTGCAGCTGTGAACCACTTTAATCTGGTTTGTTTCACACACTGATGTGTGTAATCTAATGCTGTGCATGATTTGCAGCCTGTGAGCTGCTGTGGTCCTGCTCAGGTGTGTTTGTGTATCGCTGTCGACTGCTCCGCCACATTAAATAAACTCCTGGCCCAGTGTCACCGAGATAAACTCCTGCACACCTCAGTGTCCTCGGAGGCCGCGGCAACTCATTTACCAACATGGAGACTGATGTGTTTATCAGCAAGGCGGCAGACCTGAGCGCAGCTTAATGTGTCTGTAAAATAAACCCAGCATGCACTGGGAGAGCAGCCGAAGCCCCGACACCTTCACTATCAGCTGAAAGCACCGAATGCACAAAAACACATGATAACAGACACATGAACACATCATGCAGTACACAAGAGAGGCCAGAACACACACACACACAGACAAATAAATTATAACATATGTCTTTAAAGGTCACAGTGATTTCTCCAAAGATTTTAGTTTAAACTGTTCAGACAAAAAAAAAAAATCAGTTTAAACATGTAAACTCAGGCTTCCTTAGAAAAAATAGGCCTTTTATCAATGTTTACTGACATTTAATTCACTGATCAATCAATCAATCAATCAATTATTAAAGAAAATAACTGTTTGATAACACATTTATAAGAGTGTGGGGCCCCGGAGTCTGGAGTAGTTGCCCACTTCGCCGGGCTGCTGATCCAGACTTACAGCTGCAGAAAAATGTCCACAGAAAAGTGAAACTGTGGATGAGAATTCATAATGAAGTGAAACTGATTAAAGCTCAGTGTGATGGTCTGAGTTTCTCCTGAACAGACTGAACTGAGGAGGTCTGAGGAGGTCTGAGGGGGTCTGAGGGGTCCTGATGCTCAGTTAGTAAAGAACTGATTGAAGTCAGACTGAATTCTGGATTCAGCCACAGACAGATGGTGAGACTGGAGCGACCTGCTCCTCCTCAGTGTTTGTGGAGCTGCTCCTGAGTCTCAGGTGTATTGTGGGTATTTTCTCTCCTCCTCAACAAACTGTAATTGTCCTCTCCTGACTCAGTGTACTGACTCTCACTCAGTAAAGTCTGAATAAAAACTGAGTAAACTCCTCTTCATCCCCACATCTCTGCCTCCGTTTAACGTGACTGACACTTCTAAGCAGCTCTGCCGCCGACGAAGGGAACATTTCCCTCCACTCCACTCAAATATATTTCCCACGTGTGCATCCGCCATCCCACCTCCCTCCCTCCCTCCCTCCTCTACTAGCAGCACCAAACCACCGCCCTCCCGCCGTTTTGAAGCAGAGATCCATCTCCAGCTTTTTCTCTGGGTCCTGACAGCCGGGAGACCGCCTGTCATCCTGCCTGTCAGCCTCCCTTTAGGAACATAAACGACGACGCGTGACAAACTGAGACAGACACACACACACACACACACACACACACACACACACTCACTCCCTCTGCTGCTGTGTGTGTAAGTGTAAGTGTGAGTGTGTGTTTCCTGTTATGCTCACAACACATTTGAAGCATGTACTTTCCATCCTGCTGCAATTTTCTCATCCTGGAAAATCTGGATCCTGGACCCTGAATCTGCTTCAGCCGCTCGATGTTTCTGAGCTTCAGGGAAACACAAATGACAGCGACTCTGTCTGGACTCCAGTGTCTGAGGTTTGCACCTTAAGTCCTGTTTGTGGTGGTTTAGTCAGCAGTCTGGTTAAGGTAAGTAAGAGATGGTGGTTTACATCTTAAAAAACTAATTTGCTCGTCCCTCAACTCAATGCTGATATTGTAGGGACTCTGCTTGTGACAATGACAATGACAATGACATTGTACAGTAGCGTGGGATCACAGGAGTTGTTGTCTTCACCACCATTCGCCGTCTTGTCGTTCTGCAGGTTTTTACCTGGAGCTGAATTATCAATAGAGGTTTTCTCCTCTTCCACAGTGCTGGAATATGACGTCATCAACAGGCGACCAAATTAAACGTTAAAACGATTACAACACAGATTTCTGAGTTGTATTCAGTGAAGCTCCTTGTGTTTATGAGGTGGTTGATATACACCCACTGGCCACTTTATTAGGTACACCTGTTCAACTTCTCGTTAACGCAAATATCTAATAGGCCAATCACATGGCAGCAACTCATTGCATTTAGGCATGTAGACATGGTCAAGACGACCTGCTGAAGTTCAAAGCGAGCATGAGATTGGGGAAGAAAGGTCCAGCAGGATAACGCGTCATATCACAAAGCTCAAATTATCTCAAACTGGTTTCTTGAACATGACAATGAGTTCACTGCACTCAAAAGGCCTCCACAGTCACTAGATCTCAATCCAGTAGAGCACCTTTGGGATGTGGTGGAATGGGAGATTCACATCACGGATGTGCAGCCGACAAATCTGCAGCAACCGGGTGATGCTATCATGTCAATATGGACCAAAACCTCCAGCACCTTGTTGAATTTATGCCACGAAGAATTAAGGCAGTTCTGAAGGCAAAAGGGGGCCCAACCCGGTACGAGCAAGTTGTACCTAATAAAGTGGCCGGTGAGTGTATGTGTGAATATATAAATATACACACAGTTATCAGCTTAATAGGACCACCTAGCTAACAATGATTCAGTCTAATACATCAGTCCTGTGATGAATCTCCTTCATGAAGAAAGTTCAGATTCACATGTTGATTCATATCAGTGAGGGTCAGGTGGCTCTGCATGATGCAGCACATTTCCCAGAATCCTCCAGAATGATCGTCACTTTAAAGTGTAAAGTTTGAAAAAGGGACCAACAAGATTTGGACAAACATAGGAAAGTAAAAGAGGCTCTTCTTGTCCTCACTAAAACCTCCTCCACATTCAAGATAACATTTTATGAAAAAGAAACAAAACACATCAAGTTCAGTTTCTTCACCCTCCTCAGAGAGGAGGGGGTGGGTGTGTGTGTGTGTGTGTGTGTGTGTGTGTGTGGGGGGTGGGGGGGGGGGGTGGGGTGGGGTTCTGGTGTTTATCTGGAGAAACACTACAGCTCCAACAACAGTATTACAGATCATCTCCATAATCCACAGAAATCATCTGACTTTGTTTGAGTCACACTTGTATCAGTGTGTAGATCAGGCCTGATAATTAATGAACCTCCTCTCTGCGGCGGCTGCTGTAATCACTGCTAATTAACTGATTCTCATCAGGCGCCATCTTGCATTTCTCCCCAACGCTCACCCATTCAGTAATCAAGATGGAGGAGGACACAAACAGGAGGACTGGAGGGGAGAGATAAAGAGAGATGGAGGAGAGGAGAGGAGAGGAGAAGAGAGGAGCGGAGAGGAGAGGAGAGGAGAGACAACACAAGGAGAAGGAACAAGAAGGAAACAAAAGAGGAGAGGAGGAAAAAAGGAGAAAATGAAGGGAGAGGAGACAAGAGGGGGAAATCAACACAATAAGAAAAGAAGGATGAAGAGAGGAGGAGAAACAAACAAAGAAAAAGGATGAACAATGTTAGGGGACAAAGAAATAAGAGAAATGATCAGTGGAGAGAGGAGGAAAACAAGGAGAGAAGGAGAAGGAAGAAAGGAGATTGAGAAAATTAAAAGCAGAAAGAGAGAAGAAGTGATGGAAAGAAAAGGTGAAGAAAAGAAGGGCAGGATGAAAGGAGAGAAGGTGAGGGATAAAAAAAGAAGGAGGAGGAGGAGAGGGAGGATTTAGAGGAAGAGGAGAGGGGGTAGTAATCGTGTGGTTACCTGAGAGACGGTAACCACGGCAGCAGAGCATCTGACCTCCAATCATCCTTCCTGGATATTTAAGGATATTTAATCTGTGTGTGTATGTGTGTGTGTGTGTGTGTGTGTGTGTGTGTGTGTTTGTGTGTGTTTGTGTCATCAGTGGAAGCAGCCTCTGTCAGTTAAAATCCATTCACAAGACACTTCACAGCCACTTATATTTTTCAACAGCACGCACACACACACACACACACACACACACACACACACACCACACACACACACACACACAGTGAACCTGCTGTCATTACCTGGTGGCTGTTCCAGGTGCAGGTTCTCAGCTGACCAGTCCATTGCAGCAAAGGAACAGAGAGCAGCAGCCAATCACATCGCAGGACAAGGTTCAAAAATCAGTATGTTTCCATAAAAAAACATTACTCTAATTCTTCAACGATATAAAAAGAGGTAGTTTTGCTCCTATCCACATTTCTTCTTCACTGTCCACATAAATAAAACATAACTTTCCGTGTCTCACAAATATGTTAACACTCAGAGTGGATCTGAGTTTTTTTTCCTCCTTTATTTAATCAGCTCAGTGTGAAACGTGAAAAATGCTAACACATTAACACCAACATACAGGCTTGTTTGGGAACCAATATGACAACAGAAAACAATAAAGCCATGAAGAGAAGAAAGACCCTGAATGTGCTGTTGTGATGTAGCTCCATCTGGGTTTATATTACAGCCTGTATGTAATAGTCTTTAACATGATCACCTTATAGAAAATAAGAGCAAATGCAGTTTATTGAGTCTGTTTTTTCAAATTAAACTTTATGTGTGTGAGGAGCTTTTAAAGATTTGTGTCTTATAGGAGCCAATGAGGTCAGAGCTGAGAGACAGAGGAGGGAAATGTTGAGACACAAACTGATGAAGCAAAGACATCGCACTATGAATATGGTTAATGATATTTATCAAACAAATAGATTCTAGAAATAATAAACAGAAGATGAAATAGCCCTTACACACAGAAAAGAGCAGCAGCTCCGAGTGAGAACACGATGCTGATGCTGATCACTGAGGAAGCTTTTATATTGGACCTCTGTGTGAGCTCTATATTTTATTCATCATGTGAAATGAGAAATAAAAACAGTTGCCCACCTCACCGAGCAGCTTCTGTGAATTCTTTATGAAGTCTTATTGGATTTTAGATCAACACTCCGGCAGGTCAATCACATTTATGAGCTCACGCAGACGGAGAAGGAGAGGACGTCTCTGCTCAATCACATTGGACCTGAAACAAATACATCAAACAAAGCACTGATGTTTCACTCTGTGTGGGTCTGTGCTCTGTTCTCACTGACTCACAAACCTGGAAAGAGTTAAAGAACCGCTTCCTGGTTCCCTTTTCATAGAAATGTAATGTAATAGATATACTTACTTTCATAAAAGTTGTAATCCTCAAAAAATGTCCAAATGTCCTCACCACACACACACACACACACACACACACACACACACACACATTTGCAGACGAGTGGCAGAAGCTACAATTTGCAGATATCCCCTAAGCACCTCACATGAAGACTATTGTCCCTTGAACGCCTCACACGCAGACTACTGGCAGACACTACAATTTACAGATGTCCCCTAAACATCTCACACGCAGACTACTATCAGACATTACAATTTACAGGTGTCCTCTAAACGCCTCACATGCAGACTATCGGTAGAGCTATACAGCCCCACATAGGGGTGTTTTTGGGCAGCAGTGCACTGTAAAGTTACCTCTTCATTGCAATATGGTGGGTCATCAGGGGACCCTTGGCACATTTTGTCTCTCCTGATGGTGCACTGCTGCCCCCAATAATATCTTTGATCCAGCCCAAAAATGTTCCAATTTCATTTCAACATTGTGACTTTCCAAAACATCTTCAGTGTCCCGACCTTTCCCCTATTGTCCCCTAAATGTCCCCTTTTCCAAAGTTTACAATAAATGAGGAATGAAATAGAAGAGAAAAGTTGAGTTAAACTAATCCTTAATTAAAATGTTCCTCATCATTACAGCAGCTGTTTTCCACAGAAACAATGAAATAAACGAAGTGAGCCTCTTTTATTTTCTCTCTTCAAACCTACAAAAAAAAAAAAAAAAACTATTCGTCGTTGTCTCTGATCCAGAGTTAACCAATGAACACCTGGGGTCTGCCTGCAGGAAACTCAGATAAAATATTCCTTTGAAGGATTTTAATGTGATATTAAAGCAGCCGTCAGCGATCATTAACCCACTCCTTCTTCAAAGCTTCTTACTGTAACTGTATTTCTGCTGCCTGGAAAACCCTCACAGGCTTTTAAACAACCTTTAATTTAACACAGTTTCTCACACAAGACTTAAGTTTATCTGGAAGATTTTGTTTGAAGAGGATTTGGTGATGTTTTATTTGACAGGTAATTTAACTTCCTGGAAATTTACAACTACATATCATTGGAAATTAACCAGAATATCATTTCATGTTTTATTTAGAGAAGAAATGGGTTTGATTTTGTGATAATTTTTATATATATTCTGCTCATAGCGCTGTTTTCTTAAATGGTTTAATATGATAGAGAATTATTCTGGAAATCTGACAATAACACCAATGCAAAGAACATTGGACGTTTGATGCACTGTCAGTAATGAAACAGTTTGTAGTTTTTACTGTACACAACAATAAGAGATGTTCCAGAGGAGACAAATGTTTTATCAGAAATTTGTTCAGTCAACAAATTAGTTGATGTTTTTACCAGCCAAGAGGAAACATTATTTATTTCAAGAAGAAGAGGGAAAAGGTAGAAGAAGGATGAAGAAAATCGACATCATCATTGTTTGATCTGAGATTGAAGTCGGTAATATTTAAAAAATAATTCAGAAATAATAAACAACTTGACGCGGCTCGGCTTTCAAACCATCTCTGAACCTTATTTTACAAACTGAAAATCTTATTGACACCTATTTAATCTGGTAGCCTAGTAACAGTAACTGAAGTTTCACTGGAAACAAAAACTTCAGAAAAGTTTCACACATCCTACTTAAATATTAAAATCTGCCCGGCAACAATCAGAAGACAACATTTGCAAGAAAATTAGCATGTTTCCATCAAACAAAGAGCCAGAAGAAAACCTAGAAACAATACTCACGAACCGGCACTTTTAACATTAGCATGACATTATCATGTTAACAAGCTCCATCTCAAACAGTCTGGCTAAAACTTTTCCTCATCACATATTCTGAGATGTGAAATCTGCCTGACAACAGTGAACTCTGCACAAACAACACGACTGTAACGTCCCCCGCCTGGATCCAAACCCCTGCTTAGCATACAGCTCTGTTTGTCTTTGATCCTCCAGTGCCATGACCTGCTTTAGATCCTGGTGAAACCCCTCATTAGAATATCAAAGTTAATCTATTTTACCCCCAAACTCGTCTTGTGAGGGCTGAGCGCTGAGTTTTTCCCTCCGCTGTGGAGCGTTTTCCCCCCGAGGAGAGCGCTGCGAGCTGCTCTGCAGGGAGGAAACCAAACTATTGAACAACAAGAGGAGGAAGAGGCTGCAGACACAACCAGGCTCTGAAGTTTTACAGAGGAGAGCCGAGGGAGCACGGTGATGCTACACTTTACTGCTACATCCTTTGAGGGGCCAAAGGTCAGGGACAGTGATAAACTATCATTGCTTGAATTAGGCCAGTATTCTGTCAAAGTGAGAACTGTGCTATGGGCTCAAAGAGGGGTCAATATTCAATATTCTGGTAAGAAAACATTGTCCTTGAAAAAGTGGAACGTCCCTCAAAAGTGACTCATCTCTGAATGAAATCAGCTCAGGGCCCCCGGTGGTCTCTGTTCTCTCAATCTGAGACAGACGCACCGGTAAAAAATGAAGTGTGGGACAAAACTGAGGGACCTGAACACAACATGGATTATTGACCTTAAGCACAGACTGATCACAGCTCTGCAGAAAACAATCTCATCCTCACACAAAACCCTTGGACGGATACAGGTATGTCTTGGTTAAGGTTAGAGGAAGGAGATCCTGTTGGCCTACTTTTTAAAACACAGACTGTACCTCAGCGTCCTCAGTTCAGCACAGACTGAAGGTTTTTAATGCACGTCACAGTTAAACAGGCTCGAGTTAGACTCTACACACTGCTCAGACTTCCTCGATAGAAGTTGTTGCTCCTCAGTTTGTTGGTTTGAAGGCTCTCTCTGGACTTTTTCTCCTGCTGCCTCAAAAGCAGAAAAGCTACTGTACACATTGTGTGTCTGTGTGTGTGTGTGTGCGTGTGTGAACTCACATATTGGATTGAATCAATTCTAATAATACCATGTGTACCTCTGCTGATCCCTGCAGGGGAAAGCGCTGTTTCCCTGTGGAGAACGCCACGAGCTAATCTGCAGGAAAAGAAATTAGTGGAAAACGCAGACAGAAAAAAACAACTCTGAACTGTACGAGGGCTGATTATAGACGAGGCTTTCTTTTTCCTGTGCCTTTGAGGAACTTGTGTTTCCTCTTTCCCACATCCATGAGGAGGTCAAGGGTCACAAAGCAGCAAAGGTCGGAGAAGTGGAGAGTTGTGTAAATGTAGATGAGGACTGTGATGAAGCAGAAACTGAAAGATATTGAAATTCTCTGTGTTTTCATCCAGTTCAACAAAGAGAGACAAAGAAACAGAGACAGGAGCTCCAGAGGGTGTCAGGGGTCTCGCTCCTCTCTCAGCCCACTGAGCAGCTCTCTCCCATGGGCAGAACTCAGCAGACAGCCCCCTTCTGACCCTGGAGCACCAGATCTGCTGTTTCCCAGGACCTGGAGTGAAACACACACACACGCACACAAGCATGCACACACACACACACGCGCACACACACACACACACACACACACACACACACACACACACACACACACACACACACACACACACACACAGACTGATATACCAGGTTTATGAGTTCTTGTACTTCTATCTTTGTGAGGACCAAGGTGTAAAACTTGTTTGTTTGGTTTTAGAAAGTTGTGTCATTTGTGGAAAGTCAGCGTATTGTCAAAAAGTGGGGACATAAGTAACTTGAGGACGCGTTTAGATGTGTTGAAACAAGGACATTGTGTAACATAAACAATTTTTGAAAAGTGAGGACGTTTGGGAAGAGGCCCTTTTAGAAAATGAAATAAAGTAGAAATGTTTTGCCATTTTTTGCAGGTGAGAACATTTTATAAGTTGAAGCATATTTTAAAAAGAGAATATGTTTTGTAAAGTCTGGACATTTATAAACGTTTTGGCTAAAGTGAGGACAGTTTTGTCCAGCAAGGACATTCCTACAGTGTCTGAATGTTCAGTTTTACTGAAAGTAAAGACTCACTCATGTTTCAGATCAATGAGAGTAAATATTATGTTGTATTAATATGTCCTTTGTCCGATGAAGAGATGAAGTCTGGTGATGTCGGTCTGGAACCGTTTGTGCGTCTTCAGTGTGTTGACAGTTAAATTCTTCCTCTGAGAACAAACAAACAAACATACAGAGAAAAGAGGCCGTGGCTCGCTGCCAACGCTCACATCCACTTCCCTGAGAACCGGGAACATAAACACTTCCTCCAGCTGGATTGGTGGGATTTGTCAGAGTCAAAGGTCGCAGGGTCAGGAAGGAGGGAGTTAGTCAGTAAACAAGAAAGAGATCAACACAGACTGGAACAGAAGGAACGGGAGGTATCGTTGTTTCTAATCCAGATTTATAAATTTAAGTAAACGTACAGACCAATAATAAGACTGATCATTAGTCTGTTTATTTGATGAGTCTCAGTCTTCAGCAGGACTTTGATGTACAGACCTCCTCCTGTGAACAATGATCCTCACAAGCTGTTACCAAACAATAACCAACAGCACACAAACCACATAAAAGTAAACTCACACATATATAAATACATTAAACTCGTTACTGTTCAGCCTTATTAATGATTTATCTTCCTGTTCTCTGTGTGTTTCCTTTTTATCATCATGTTCTGTTTTTCACGTGTCTGAGTTCAAACCACTAAAGCCATTAAACAAAATGAACAAACTGTTTCTTGTTAGTCATGGACCTCTCTCTGCACTGGGCTCATTTCTAACATTTTTCCACCACATGCTACTCAACTCAACCTTTGACCAATGACAGATCCATAAAAGTGAAGCCAAAGCATCTTGACCACCCATTGGTGGCTGTAGTATAGCTCATGAACTCTGCCCCCTCCATTTTAGCAGATAGGACATGGGCCATCAAAGTACATGTCAAATTTTTTAAAAAGTTAAAAAATTAAAAAGATGGTTTCTGTCATTTTAGGTCTTTCTTATCCCACTGATGTTTGTTGAAGTGTTCATTTTTTGATGGGATTGGTTTTAAAGGTCCCATATTGTATGAAGGTAGATGTCCTTATCTTCTTTGATTATAAAGCAGGTCTAGGTTCTATATTGATACTTTGAAATTATCAAAGTGCTCCGTCCACAGAGAAATGCATACAGCCGATATTGAGCCTTAAAACGAGCCTTCAGGACTTCTGGAAGAGAGAGCCTCTTCTCTTCTGATTGGCTCACCGATCTGTTGTTACTAGAGAACAAATATATCCTCTTATGAATCAAAGCTTCAAATAAAACACAGGAAAAGTTTTTATTTGATGCTATAAAAAGAGCGTGTGATTTCATTATTGACAGGTGTGATTGACTCGTGATTGGGTCGGTAGGGTGTATGGGTGAGACCTTAATAATACGGCTCCACCTGCCAATCACTACTGCACCGACTCTGCCTTCGAATGATGTCACCAGCACAAGATCGCAGTGAGGATATCCGAGATGCGTCAACCGTCTTTTTGTACAGCCAATGAACTCCTCGCTTTTGATACCAGGTGCTGCTTTCTCCACTGCAGATAGTGCCCTCTTAATACGCCGTCATTACTATGGCAACAACACATAAAGTTATCATGACAGTACAGTGGCTGAACGATGACGCAGCAGTGATGATACTCTCTGACCAATCAGCAGTCTGTGGTGTTTTCATGTCACCTTTTGGTATCGAATCAACAGAGGCGAATAGAGTTGAGTCCAGTTGAGTTTGTATGCAGTGGAAAAAGGCCTTCCTTCTCTTGCTCCAGTGACGTGATGAAGAAATGATTATGATGATGAGCGAGGATCAGAGGGTAAAAGTATCCCAGAAACATCTGAGACAAACAAGCGGAGGACAAACTGACCTCCTGCAGCTGCAGAAGATGAACAGCTGGAATCTCTGGAAGTCAGTGTCAGAGTGTTTTTCCCATCAGGGCTCGGGGTTCAGGATCAAGAGGGGCTGTTGGCGGGGTATCCCAGCATGCATCAGGCAGAAGGAAAAATAAATCTTCCAGGACAAAACACTAATGATGATGAATCTGATGTTGAACAGCTGATTTCAGCCCATATCCCTGTGTTTCTTATTGTCTAAGGAAGTTTTCAAGGCCGTGTGACTCACCTGCTGCAACCTGTGGTGTTTTCACAGGCACACACACACACACACACGCACGGAAACACACACATGCTGCTCTATAAACTCCCATCAGATCCCTCTCACCTCTGAAGTGTAAACAGACTTTGAATCAGCAGGCGGTTGGTTGGCAGTCTGAACCAGTGATTACTGAAGAGAGAGCAATAGATAGACAGGGAGAGAAAGAGAGAGAGAGGGAGAAGAGGGTGGATGAAGAAGAGGAGGAGGTATGAAAAGAGCTGCAGCAGAGCTTCTCTTCATTAAAACCATATTTAGCTTCAGCCGCGGGCTAATGCTTCGTTAGCATGCAGGGTGTAGGTGCAGGTGTGTGTGTGTGTGTGTGTGTGTGTGTGTGTGTGTGTGTGTCTTTGTGTGTGTGTGTGTGTGTGTGTGTGTGTGTGTGTGTGTGTCTTTGTGTGTGTGTGTGTGTGTGTGTGTGTGTGTGTGTGTGTGTGTGTGTGTGTGTGTTAATTGCAGTTGTGACAGAGGTGAAACAGCCTATAAGAGGCCAGCTGTCCTGTTTGCATCTGAAATTAATCATCACAGTGAAGAATCTGTTCAATTAAACTTGTTTCAGGAAGAGGGAACATTTTCTACACAGGTGATAAATAAATAAACATCACAATAATGTTACAGAGTTTAAACTCTTCTCTCCAGGTTCTGAGTCAGAGTTTGAAACATGTGGAGACTAAACTTAAATATTGTTCTTTAATTATCTGAGATAAAAATTGAATAATTCAAGGGAAACTGACCTGTGCAACACAACAAAATTCATCTGGAGCTGTTGTCATGGCAACAAGGCCTTAAAGCCCAAACCTGCCATGGTACAGGCTGTTGACAGTTAACTGGATCAGGACCAAGAGGTTTTCGGGTGAACAACATACGTGAACTACTGATCAGATACAAATGACTTTCCTTGATCTAATTATGATTTTAGTCGAGAACATGTAGGTTAATGAGAAATTATCATGATCTGTCGATGTAATTATCAAACACACACACACACACGCACACACACGCACACACACATACGCATACACTCACAGACAGTACAATTTACAGATGTCCCTTGAACGCCTCACATTCAGGCAATGGGTAGATGTTAGCTACAGCACACATCATCAGGGGCCTCACTTAGGGGGGATTCGGAGCAGCAGTGCACTGTAAAGTGTCTTTATGAGACGTTGAAGGGGGTTTATAGTTGTCACTGCAAAATGTGCCGAAATGAGGGGTCATCAGGGGCCTGTTTTCCCCTTGGGGTCCCTGGTTTCCCTCTCCGGATGGTGCACATCTGTGGAGAACCTCACCAGTCATACACCAGTCATCTCTCACAGTCTGAACACATTCACTGGTGATATCAGATTTAAATTGGGATGAAATTGTGGGAACACAGTGTGGAGCGTGACACCAGTGAAATGACATCAACACTCAAAGTGAGACGCATGTCCATGACTCAGCTGGTGCTGGTCCAAAATGAACAAACTAATCTCTTCTACTGGGATGAGTTTATTTTATGTGAACTGAGTCCAGTCACTGTGAATATTTCACTGTGCCATCACACAAGAAGAGAAAACAACCAGAACTAAAAATATCCCTGCTAAGATTTTAATATCGTTCCTGTCCTGCAGTTTGTAAAAGTCTGGCTGTGTGTGATGAAAACAGTGACACCTTCTCCCAGTGAAAATGAAAAGTAAAGACTTGGACCCTGGACTCTGAGTCTCTGTTTCTTCAACAAGCAATTAAGATAAAAATCAAGTCTTTTTTTTTCAGCGTCTTCGTCTTCTCCATCCAGAACCTTACAGCTCTCTACCTGTCAATCACACACACACACACACACACACACACACACACAGACACACACACTGTGCATACAGTCACTTATGCAGCTGTTGACACTTGTAAACACACACACACACACACACTGACATTTTCCACCTGTTGTTGTTTGGCAACCGTCAAACTCCAACAAGAGGGGAAATTATTGCTGATGATAAGTGTGTGTGTGTGTGTGTGTGTTGTGTGTGTGTGTGTGTGTGTGTGTGTGAGAGAGAGGGAGAGAAAGAGAGAGAGAGAGATGGAACAGTTTCAGGTTTCTGTTCATTAACGAGCCAACTGCAATTACAGCTTTTCTGCTCTAATTAGCACCATTCATCCTCTACAGCCCTCCCTTCCTCTCCTCTCTCCTCCCCTGTTTCCTTTCCTTCATGTCACCCAGTCAAACATGCTTCCTTCCCTCCCTTTCTCTGTCCCACAGTTTCCATCATCAATTGTCCTCTTCTCTCTCGATGGACAGTCACACCTGACACATTATTACTGATCACCCTCAGTAATGTTTGAAGGTGGATGAAGGTGCTTTCACTGACCTGTTTGGTTTGGTTCAAACAAACCTTTTCCTGTTTCATTCAACTGGTTCCAGCTGCTGTGAACCAAACCACTGAAAAGGAGGCTCTGTCACAGAGAGACTGATCAGAGCTGAGGGAGGAATGAATGCAGTCAAACACAGACAGGATCTGAGTGTAGAATTATGGGTAAAAATGGCGACTTTATCAAATAACAACACAATAGTGTGAAAAAGGTCTGAAGACTTTCTATAGTCACTGTAAATCTGGTTTTGTCGATAAAAAATCAACTAATGCGTGCATGTGCATGTGTGTGTGTGTGTGTATGTGTGTGTGTGTGTGTGTTTATTTGTCTCCAGTATGTCAGAGAGCTCACATCATGGGAATACTATGACAGGATTACGCACTTGTTTTGTGCGTCTGTCTTAGATTTTTAAGAAAACACACACACACACACACACACACACACACACACACACACAGACAAACACACAAACACAGAGTGATGAAAACAGTCATAGAGCTTTTTATGTTATTTTGAAGCTTCATTCATTTACGTCACATCAATCTTTGTGTGTTTAGATTTTTTGTCTATTGATGTAAACAGCATCTTTGTCTCTCTCTCTCTCTGTGATACCATCAGGGTGGTGGGGTCACCATGGAAACATTCCAAACATCCCAGGGGTCAGAGGTCACACATACAGTAGAGAGTGGAGAATGTTGAAAACAGAGGGAACAGAAACTGCTCAGAGCTCCACACGATAATTTACATGTGACCAGATTTCAAAAGGAGAAAGTTTAAAATAAATAAAGTAGAGACTCTATCAGCTTCATCATCAGCTCTAATTATTATTCAAGCTGCTGTCATCTCATTAACATGAGTCTAATTTAAAAAAAAAAAAACATCTAATGAAGCCTGTGGAACTGGGCTGTCTAAACAGGAGGAGGTGGTTCCCCTGACAACCAACTGGGACCAGTGATTGGCTCCAACTGAAATAAAAGCACAGATGAATAAAAAAAAAAAACTAATGAAGTTAAAGTATTAAGAGTAAAAGTACTCATTGTGTCCTCATCATCACTTATCATAAAGTTAGAGAGAAGGCAGTGATGCACGTGACTGATGAGCTGCTGTAACAGACACTGGTTCCTCTGCAGCAGACTGGTTCACCTGCAGGTAACGTAATGATGCTAAACACAGCGAACAGTGTGTGATGTCACTGATTTATCATCATGTGACTTGCTGCCTTCAGATGCTGCAGAGGCTTCCTGAAGGAGAAGCTTTGCCACAGTGTTAACAGACACTAGAGCAATCACTGATTCACTGATGTTCATGACTTAAACATCATAAATTTAATTATTGATGCGGGTTTAAACTCCTCCACAGGCTGAAGAGATCTTAGTTAAAAAGGTTCCTTTACATATTAAATATCATTCCATCACTGTTGTGTGTTTTTTCTGTGTATTTAGTTTGATAAAGCAGGTCGACGTTGACCCAGAAACAGACGTGGTTCAGAAACATCTAGACTCCCACCTGTCTGCGCCTAAACAACTCGAGGAAACACACAAGGTCAGGAAAACAACACACACAGCTGGAGCTGGTTGTCGCACGACCAAGTAAACATGGTCCTGAATCTTCATATAGAGACTCCAGATAAACTGAGGACAGAAAATCAGAGGAGCACTAACAAACTGCTGTTTAAAGGGCCAAGACTCAGGACTGTCAGACGACTGAGCTCTGAACACACACTGAAACAAAACCTCTGCCAGGCATACACATACACACACACACACACACACACACACACACACACACACGTGTGCACACACTCACACACACACATACACACACACACACACACACACACATACACACGCACACATTCACACACACATACACACACGTGTGCACACACTCACACACACACATGCACAGGCAATATTCTGCTGTTCGGTGAATTCACAGAGACATGACAATAGTAGCTGGAGGTGTCAAGATAATTACACAAAGGCAGATTCAGACACACACACACAGATGCAGACGCAGACACACACACACACACAGAGGGAGAGAGAGACAGAAAAAGAGAGAGACAGAGAGAGAGAGCTCGGTGTAATTACTTTTCAACACTTGGCTCTGTTTGTCTCCTCCACAGCATGCTGAAACCCTTCTAGACACACACTCACACTCAGTCAGACAAAAGGAAATGTCTGCTCACACACACACACACACACACACACACACACACATACTCAGATGTTGTTGATGCAGCACTTGTTTGTCTCTCGGATGCCAGATATTAAAAAAATGCTGTGTGCTGATTGGATGGCTGACTTTGGAGCTGGTGACATCATTGGAACCTCTGCTCTCATATTTATGGACTAAACTTTGAAAAGTTTTTTTCTTAAAGGAAAAGTCCAGTTCTCTGCTGACTGTAGGTCTGAAGAGGCTGCTGCTGGAAGTACAGACTGCACTCATTCTATACAATATACAATATATATATGTACATATACAGATCAGTCCTGTTATCCTGAGTTAAATTAACTTGATATTTAAAACACAGTTTAGTGGTGATCAGAAGGTAAATGTGTCATTATATCAGTTTCTCAGCTTCCTCAGTATGAGAGGCCTCATCATCAGACCTCATGAAAAGTCATTTTTAATATTTCACTTGCCTTTCTTTTTTTGTGGGATAAAAAAAATATAATTTTTATGGCAAGTTGTAAACTTTTCGTCAAATTGTCAGAAGTGAAATCTCGAGTGAAGTCTATAAAGTACAACGTAGGTGTGTAGGGATCTAAAACTCATGACTTCACCAGAAAACCAAGGAATCCCACACACTGTCCGTTACTTGAACTCACCATATTTTACACTTTTCCTGTGTTTTATTTGAAGTGTTGACCCATAAATTTGTGGTTTTAAGAACCAGAAACCATCTCAATGTAGTTTTAAGTCTCCTCTCTCAGGCTTCTCTCTGGAGCTCTAATAACAAAAAGTCGGTGAGCCAATCAGAAGAGAGGAAACTCTGAGCCTCTCTTCTGATTGGTTGACTGTTTTCTGAGTGATCTAATCAAAATATAGCAGATTCCACGTAAACACTCAGAGGAACCAAATCCTGCAAGGTTGGGTGGTGGGTCCAGGTGGGCAGGGCTTGGGGCATGGCTGAGAGCAGTGACTGCTTTGTTGTGACATCACAAAGTTACAGAAGTCCTGACGGCTGGTTTAAAGGCTCTGTTTCTGGATACAGGCTGTGTGCATTTCTCTGACTGAGCGCTTTGATACTTTCACAGTATTAATATAGAACCTAGACCTGATTTATAATCAATCAAAACATGGAAATCTACCTTTAAACAATATGGGACCTTTAACACAGCATTTCAGTCTTTTATCTCTGACGAAAAATCAGAGATTGTTCCTGCTCATTGACACTTCAGCAGAGACCTCAGCGTTTGTTTTTAGGCTCCAGGTGGTCGACTTGCAGAACCATCAGGTTTCACAAACCCTCTATGAATTTTGAGTTTTAGTCTAAGGACAGGAGTTTGAGTTTGAGGTCTGAGCAGAGTTTTGGTGGAAGTTTGATGAAGAAGAGTTTGATGAAGGAAAGTTTGATGCTCCAATTCTTCATCAGAGAATCAGGTCAGCGTCTTTGATATGGAGATGTTTGGTTTGTTCTGCCGAGCAGAGGATTAAAACCAACAGGAGGGAATTAAATCACCTTCAACTAACACTGTTGAGGCTCAACACAAATTACTGCTATTTAAATAATATTCCACATTTATTTAAATAAAGTTAGAAACTCTTTCACATCCTCTCTCTGTTTACTTTCAGTCTCTCTCTCCATCTTCAGCTGAGTGGAGTCTCTGATTAAAGTTTCAGTGTTTTATTTTTCCACGAGCTCGGTCACATCATTACTCATCATTAATGAGACAAGGATTCAGCACACTGCTCTGTTTTTGTTTGTCGTTTGTTTGTTTGTTTGTTTGTTTGTTTGTTTGTTTGTTTGTTTGTTTGTTTGTTTGTTTGTTTGTTTGTTTGGGTTTGTACATGGAAAGAAGTGTTTTTAAGGGTTTTAAAAGCTGTCCACAAAAAAACAAACAAAAAATTAAATTCTCTTTCTTCTGATATTTGGATTTGTCTGTGAATCAAATTTAGTCAAATTAACTGGTTTATTCTGTGACATAATTTTTTAGCTTGTATGTCAGACTCTGGTTAATGTTCATTTTATTTTAGTCAGACTTCTTTTGAAACAATCAGCAGTCGTATTCTGTCCTGTTTGCCTCTGCAAACCCTCCAGTCTCTCACATGATCCTGAGCTGAACTCAGATCAGCTGGCCGTCTCTTCAGGTGGACCTCCCTCTGAGGACTCGGCCTCCGTTAACAGATAATTGGCTGAGGTGTGAGCTGAAGCTCTGCGGGTCTTTAATTAGTGCAGGAGTCCTCCATGGAGCCACACTGAGTCCTCCACACTTTGAGGAGCTGCTTTCACTCTGTTCTCCTCTTTCCTCTCTCTCTCTCTCTCCTTTGTTGTTCATGAGCCACAGGGTCAACTCTTCTCTCCACCTCTCCCTCTCTTTTAACCTTGATGCCAGATCTGTGTCTATTGTCTCTTTGTCATCTTTTGTGTGCACATTTCTACCCTCTTGTATACACATGTATGCACATGTAGGATTTAATCTTCTCTTTTCCATTTCCTTTGTCTCCTCCATCCAACCCTTGTTTTTTTCTTCTTCTCATTTATTTGTTTCTATAAACCCTGATTATATATGTTTCATCCCTTTGCCATCTTGACTTTTATTGAAGTTTATTATTTTCTAAATCTCCTACTAATTCACTTTCTCTCTCTCTCTCTCTTTGGGATTCAATAGGTTTTTTTATTAAATCTGAATCTTTTCAAATCCTCTAATGAATTGAATTAGCTTTGTCTTTCAGCTTTGACGATTTGTAAGTAACTAAAGTTATTAATAATTTAAACTTTGACTTTTGCAGAAACAAATCAAGAAGTTGATCATCTTCAGTTATTCATGTGATATGAATGAAAGTTTCACTGTGAAATTCTCAGAAAACTGATGTGTTGTAGTCGGATGTTTCACTACTATTGGTTTACTGAAGTACAAACAGTGTTTGGCTGAGTACAGACAGGACATTAATACTTCTTTTTCTTCATGTCATATCAGAGTTTAAAAGAAAACAACCATGTCTGCTTCTGTTGTCAAGGTGATTTAACTCAAATTTAATGGATATATTATAAGTTATATATTGTATAACTGTCAATGAAAAGTGTTTTAATACCAGTCATATAACTGGGATGAGCTGTCTGACACTCACAAGTATGGTGGCCCAGAGAGCTCACTGCTCTGCAACTTAAGAAAACAAATGCAAACAGACAAAAAGTGATGAACCAGGCTGGGACGCACTTGCATGGATGTTTTATTAGATATCCATGCACACTTATTGTTTAATGCTTTTAACTTCAAACGTCACAAGCATTTAAGAACAAGTGCAGCAGGTTCATCGCGGTTTAGTGTCCCCTGGAAACACTGGTTTGTGCTACTTGCAGCATGTTGGTGTAGTTGCGGTGCGTTGAGCTCTCACAGCCACCGTGCACAATCAGAAACATGAGAATCATCTTATGTGAACCGTGATATATGACATGAACATGAACATGGAAACCAGACACAGATTTAACAAGACACAAACATGAAATGTACCTGCATGTTTTCAGTGTTAAACAGAGATGAGCTGTACCAGGTTCTTTGTGAGAGTTTAGTGGATCTGGAATTTTTAAAAATATTTTTCTAACCAGAAGTGGATCCAAACTGGACTCTGATCTGAAGCAACTCTGCTTCTTTCATATTTTCTTCCAGTGTCTGACCTTGTTCTCCTGCGTTCCACCACACCTTCACCCTCTGTCTTTCTCCTTTGTCCAGCTCATATTTTTTACATGTCATGTTTCTGGTTGCTTTTGTTTTAACAGAGATCAGTTTCTCCTCTCTTTCCATGTATGTATTATATTATATTATTGTATTATTATATTGATCATTTACTGTCTTTTCTTCTTTGTTTCATTTCCCTGTGTTTTCTTTTCCACAGCCGTTTCCTTTATTTCTTTAATCACATTCAAACTCACTACAGTTGTGGATCTTTCTCTTTCATCATTTTGCTGTTTTTACTCTTGTGTTTTAAATTTCTCTCCCTGCTTTCTTCCTCCTTCCGTCCTCCACTGTGACCTCCATGCCTCCTCCTCCTCCTCCTCCTCCTCCTCCTTCTTTGCAGTTGGGCAGCGATTTCATGTTCAAAGTCAAGGTCAGGAGGCAGCGGGGCTGCCGGAGATAAGCAGGAGAGCTACTGGGTTTGAACCTCCCAGAGAGAAGAGGAGGATGGAGGGGGAAGAAGAGGAGAGGGAGGATGGAGGGGGAAGCCAGATACAAAGAGGGTTGTGGAGACAGAGAAGGAAGGAGACGTCCACTCATGCTTCTCTTCGACTCAACCTCAGCTGAATCCAGTAAAATCAGATATTTTAAAGTCAACCCTGTGCCTGCAGTTTATGTTTCGAAAGTGCAGCAGCAGCGGTTTGTTCTGAAAAGTCTGAAATGAAGGCCATTTCATTCAGGTAGGTATTTCTACTGTTTCCTGCCCCTTAAGTTTTTCTCTACTTAAATTTCTATTATTCAAAATTACAGTCATTGTCAACATCCTTATCTTCTGTTTATCTTCTTTCTGCCTCTTTTATTTTCTTCTTGGCCAGAGGTGGAATAAGAATTCAAGTTTTTTACTCAGTTAAAACAATGAGACGACACCATGGTAATAATCCATCACAAATAAAATCCTGCACAGTTTAGCTTTAGGAAAATTATCATCATTAATTAAAAGTATTCATTCTGCACTTCAGTCAGGAGAAACTTCAGTCTGAGGCAACAAGTGAACTTTTCATGCAATGTGCAAAACAAGAGAAGAAGAAATGAGAGATGTGAGATTAGACCCCATTATGTTGTCATTATATGTGAAAAGGGGGTGAGGCTGTGTGAAGTACAGGAAACCCAGCGGGGTCTGGACCCTGGTGGTGGCGGGAAGAAGAGGATGCTGAAGATAAGGGGCCATTTGTGCAAAAAACGTCAAGTTATAAGTATGAAGTATAAAGTTTTAAGTATGACACTTAAGGGTTAACTTACTCCTTAGCGGAGGGAGTTACTTAAGGGTGTTGCACAGAATCTCTTAAGAGGTTTAGATAAAGTTGAGTAATTTAAAAGAATGACGAGATGCAGCGGTAAATTTCTACTGTTTCCATTGAGATGGTTGATTTGTTAGCACTTGTGATAGGCCTACCTATTTTCACTATTAGCGTGCCGCTATCTCATCCACCTGTTGTTTTGGCGGGGAACTTCACCATGGTGAACTTTGGTTGCTAAGGTCTGTTGTGCAACAATTTAACTGACTGTAAGCGATTCCTTAAGTTTAAGACTAAGAAAAGGAGAAAACCTTAAATACTTAATCTTAAAACCTTGAAACCTTAAAGAGAAAACTTTTGTTCAACTGTTTTTATTTGTGGACCCTGATGATCTGAAGACTGGAGGTGGATGATGTGGAGGAGGGTCACAGCAATACTCACTGAAATGACGGCTGACAGCAGAAGAGAGAACAGCTTTTAAAGATCGACAGCGAAAGCGTCATTGGCTTAAATCCAGCCGTTAGATCTGTGCAGTAGAAGTAACCACCACTGCTTGCTGGCAGTTTCTGTGAGCAGCAGCAGCGGGTCAGAGCGCAGGTGTGTAGATCGTGTGACTGTTCACCGACACGGAGGGAATAAAGGAAACATGTCTGCTAACACGTCGTCTCCAGCTTCACAGTCAGGGCTCACTTCTCCTTCACAAACAGGCTCGCAAGCCTTTGTATCATTTATTGTCCTTGAGCCGAGTCAGTCACAGACTCATTGAGTCAGAGCTGAATGAAGCTGGTCCTGTTCATTCACACGCCGATCCTCCTGAGCTGCAGGTTTCTCTGCTGCAGAAAAAGGATTTTTATCAGAGAGCTTCTCTGAGGATGTTCACACGCTCTGATAACGGCCCTCTGGTTCCTCTGCAGCAAGATGACTGACGCCCCATCACTCTACCGTCACACACCAATAAAAGAGAGGAGACAGGTACGAGCTGCTGTTCGTGTCAGACAGGAGTTGAGTGAACACCGGTCGGTCTGAGTTTGCAGCTGTTTCCTCACACAGGGTTTCATCTGCAGAACATTTAACTCACCGGACCCGACGCCTCAGTCTAACACATCCACATCGGGTTTTGTCATGTCAACACCACAAGTGGTTGCGATGTGCATGATTAAGAATCAATCTTCTCCCAGACTGAACCAATCAGCAGACAGCCTGTCGTCTGCCTTCACTCTCCGTCTGTACATCTGAAGGTTTTTTTTCATGGTTTGACCCTTAAACTCCAGCGACGCAGCAGCACCATCGTTAAGAGAGTAAATAAAGTAACTTTTAAATAGGTTTTGGAAACAGTGAAGCTCTAGATGCATCAGACTTTCACACACACACACACACACACACACACACACACACACACACACACACACAGTAGACTACTTGTTAGCAGGAGATCTTCAGTGTTGGTTTGTGTGCATAACAAAAATTCACGATTTTAGATATTTGACAATCAACATTTTTTTCTTTCATTTGACTTTTTCCTCTGTTTGTCCTGGAGATGACGTCCCCTCTGTTAATATAACTGTTCTCCTTTCATTTTGTATTTTTATTTAAGTTTTCTATGAGAATGTAAAGAAGCCTGTCTCTGCTTCGGCCTCAGTCTCACAGTCCAATGATCAAGTAAAAATTATGACTTGTTTAAAAGCAGACCATAGTAAATATACTCATAAACTAAACAACAGCTGATCGGTGTGCTGTGATTACTGTGATACTTCTGTATGAGACTGGTTATCCACAGTGTTCAGTGTTGTAAACTCTCTGTATAGGAACGTTGGGTCGAGCACATTCATTTCCAGGGATACAGGGATTATTTTTATTTGAACAGAGAGAAATAACGAAAAACTTTATTATCAATAGTGACTCTAAATCAGCAGGAAAATTTCTTGAAAATACACTGAACCGCTCAGGTTTCATGCAGCAAGGAAAAACTGTGTGAGTTATATCTGTATTTCATCAGGACTGACTGAGAGGTCCATTAAACTCAATGTGAGGTTGAAGCAGGTTCAATAGAAAACATTTATATTCATATTTACGTGTTGCAATGAAAAGATTGTAAGATAAATCGGGTGCAGAGATTCAGCAAAAACTAATTTAAATTTCTTTGAGTGTGGCTTCTAAAATCAAAGCTTTGCTCTTGTAGTTGATCATCATGTTTGCAGCTTCATGAAGACGCGAGGCGCCTCTTTGTTTTCATTCAACATGTTGTGCACATGTACGAAATGATGTATTCACCGCATCTCAGCTATTTTCTGTGAGGCCGTGATCCATCATTGTCCTCAATCCAGATTCCTGCGTGTTCATCAGAGCCGCAGATTACAGGCCTCAGGTTTCTTCTTCTGCACACCTGAGCCTCATCCTGCAGATTTGGAGAGCAGGAGCAGCAGCAGCAGCTAATCACAGGTTCTTTATGCGATGAGGAGGTCTGCTTACTAATGTGAATGGTGCTGATGAGTTCCTCAGAGGAAGTGATTGAAAAGAGTCCCGTCGCTACGACGCACTGTCCTCACCTGAACCCGAGAGGAGGGGAGAGACTCTGTGATGCTGTTAGACTGAAACTAGATCAACATGTCACCAGAGGAGCTCCAGATGTTTGTGTCATCAGAGATAGAGCCACTGCTGCTGCTACACTCGCTCTACGCTCTGAGAGTGAAAATACTCTGACCAGGCTGAATGAGTTTATACGGGACATGATGTTGTTGTTTAAGATAAACACAAAGCTTGTGCTACAGAAAATGGACCCAGTGAATAGCTCCCTAAGCTTAACATGTCCTATGATAACTATTAATTTAGCTGTACAGACTAATGAGCAGTGATAACTAACATGTCTTTGGGGTCATCAGGTGGGAACCTCCTTTCACCAGTGTTTCGTCTAGTTGGTCCCACAACACCTCCAGGAGGCTAGACAGTGATCACTGGCGTCCCAGAGTCACTCCCCTAATGCCAGCCATCACTGCTCCTCACACCACCATTTTCTTTATCTTGCCTATGCTACCACAAACAACACCATCATCAACTCTGACAAAACACACTAGCAGATTCAGCAAACAAACTCCCCTGCACAGTTGGAGAAAGTGGCGGCCATTTTGAAGGAGGCAGAGTCAAGGAGAGAAGCCTTTTTGAGCTAAACTCTCCCCCGCCGGATTAGGCTGTACTCTTGCCCCCCCCACCCCCCCACTCTCCAAGACAATGAGGGATGTAGAGTCAGGGAGAGGGGCCTTTTTAGGCTGGCTCTCCCCCGCCGGATTAGGCTGTGCTCTACACCCCTCATACTCTAACACCACACCATGCAACTCACCTAAAACAAACAAACTCACCTAAACAGCCAAAGACACACTACAAACCAATTCGATACAAGCAAACAATACAGGCCACCTCACCTGGACTAACCGCATGGTCTCAAAGAGGCTCACACAGGCCACACCCCCACTTAAAAACACTTCCTCTTCCTGGATTTCTTCCTTGCTTCTCCTAAGAGTCTATCTATCCTAAGTGCTCCCCCTGCTGGGCCCCCAGCTGCCATTACTTCTTCTCATCCAAATCCACTGACTGGATCTTGCTGCCTCATCTGACATGTCCTTTACAATTTTCCTCACACTCTGTCCACTTGCTCCTAACTCCCTCACCAAAGAGACAACAGACCTTGCTACAAATCCTCTACATCCTACTTCCACTGGACAAATCCTAACTTTCCATCCTCGCTGCTCTGCTTCTGCCCCTAACTCTGCGTACCTGAGCTTTTTCCTTTCATATGCTTCCTCAACTAAGGCCTCCCACGGAACAGTCAGCTCTATGAAATATACTTTCATTCTACTCCTAGACCACAAGACTATATCAGGCCTTAGCTTTGTAATGGCTATTTCCTGGGGAACAAGAAGCTTTCCTCCTAAATCTACCTGCATTTCCCAATCACAAGCACCTTCTAAGCTGCCTTGCCTTCTTGTTGTCTTACCAACTTTCTCTCCCTCTTGAACGAACTTGATTGCACCTTTCTTTGTTTTAGGTCCTCCTAAATTTGCCTGCCTCCGTAATTCTTCAATTCCTGCAGCTAAGCTTTTTAGAACCTGGTTATGTCGCCACGTATACCTGCCTTGCGACAGACTAACCTTACACCCTGACAGAATGTGCTTTAAAGTTGCCGTACCTGAACACAATGAACATAGTGGGTCTCCATTTACCCAGAGTTTTAGGTTCTGGGGAGTTGGCAGTACATCATAAGTTGCCCCTATCAAGAATCTAATACTACTTTCCTCCATGCTCCAGAGTTCTTTCCAGCTAAGCTTTTTCTTATCTACACCTTCCCAATTCACCCACTGTCCCTGCTTAGCCTGGGCCACTGCCTTAGCACCCCTTAATAATTCCTCCTGTCTACGAACCTGCTCCACAACTAGCTTTCTCTTCTCCTTGGGACCTGCTCTACTCCACACCAGTTTGCCTGGGCCAAGCCCCAAGCCTCCCCGGCCTATTTGGACATTACCCACAATCTCTGTATGCCTAAGCGTTGCTTCTGCCTCCTGCACTGCGATTCTTGGATTCCACTTTCTCCCCTTGATTGGGTTTGGAACCACCTTACTAACTACCGCATCTTTGCTCCCAGATAACAGGAGCTCTGTCCTAACCTTGGTACATTTAAACTCCTCCACTAGACTGGTTACTGGGAGCTGAAGTATGCCTTTCCCATACAGTGCCACTGTGCTTAAACATCTAGGAACACCTAGCCACTTCCTAATGCAAGTGTTGTAAGAAGAATGAGACATGTGACATTAAATTACAGCACATCATAAGTATTATAGATATTATACTTAAATAGATGCAGATTGTGTATTTTACAAGAGGTTCTTCTTTGGTCGTCTGGTCACACGAGATGTTTATTAAAGTCAAACCTCAAGATCATCCATAGTTCATCAAATAGACTTTTTCTAGTTATATTAGTCCAGTGTGAATAATCAGGCACATTAACAACATGTGAAGCCAACCCCGTCTCCTCCACTTGTATAAAAGGACTCTGTAATATCGAATGATTCCAGAAGAAAAGTGGTTATTTTACAGCACAAATCTCCCCCCTGTTGTGACTCCAGCTTTATTTCATTCTCTTCAGACTCTCACAGCTCCTGGTTCGGTCTGATTCAATACAGAAAATGTTCACAGTGACTTCAGACATTTACTTATTATACTATTAAAATTGGGCTGAAACTGGGGGATGGGGAAGAAATGACTGAAAGATAGAAAAGAATGATGGGAAAACGGGGGAAAAAAGAAG
The DNA here is from genome assembly GCF_021018895.1 of Seriola aureovittata. NCBI lineage: Eukaryota > Metazoa > Chordata > Actinopteri > Carangiformes > Carangidae > Seriola > Seriola aureovittata. Next base: position 7,420,094 of record NC_079379.1, read on the forward strand.
GTCCAGAGAACACCCCATAAAGAAGTAGCTCCCACCTTGAGGGTCTGGGAGCAGTCCATGTTGGGAGACAGGGTCTTGTCACCTGTTGGTCAGCCTTCCGCCCAAAGGTCTGCAGCATGACCACAATAAGGAGCAGCCCATAGACCATAACAAAACACACTAACAAACCAAACACCTTTCACTTCCCCAATATCTTCTCTCTCCCTATCAATAAGTCATAATACAAATCTATAACAAGAACAAAAAGCTGGCAGTTTCTTTTTCTTTGTCTTGCTTCACCAAAAAGAAAATCTCTCAGTTCAAAGTAATGAGCTTTTACACCCACTGTCTGGTGCAGCAGATAAATGTGTCACTTCATTCACTCAAAAGAACATGTCATCTGAACATAATCAAGCCAGACATAACATGTGTCACCGCCACGTAACTTTATTAAGATATAAAGGTCATTTCGTGTTTGGTGACGCTCATCTGCACAAAACCCATTGTTTTGTGTGGCAATACATACACACACGCACATCAATTCTCCACAAAACCAGTAATATTATTCCACTTGCTCCCTGGATTGTCGCATCCTGGCTACTGTACTTTGTGAATGTGGTCCATACTCATGGACGTGTTGCTACAGGCTCCACTGACGGTAAAATGAACTAATTTATAATAAAGAACACTTGTATTTGTGCACACAGTGTTGACAGATTTCCAACTACAGTCATCATCTTTTCTGAGTTTTATTGTGTAGTTTGTGCTCTGTTTTTATTTTTTTCATGACAGCCAATCTGTAGAAAGTAACAAATGTCAGACTGCGAAGCAACAAAAAATAATCTCTCAACGGTGGGCGTCCGGAAACAGCTGTGACGGGTCGGACTGGGGATTGAGATGCAGGTTTGATATATTTTCAGGTGTTTGCTCAGAGCTGATGAAGCTGTGGGAGGAAACACTTGTCCTGATGTGAACCGCAGACAGACACACAACGAGCTGCTGGATAATTGTGTTTGTTCAGATCGACGCCTGGCAAACAGCCAGCAACAACCTCCAATCTGCAATTTAATCAGAGGATGGAGGGAGAGATACTACTGTATGAGTGTGTGTGTGTGTGTGTGTCTGTGTGTGTGTGTGTGTGTGTATGTGTGTGTCTGTGTAGTTTGTTAAATTACCGACAAATAAAACACTGAACTGGTAACGTAGATGACAGGACGTGTTATAGAGAGATTGAGAACAAACAACCAGGAGAACTGTGTAGTTCAATGACTGTATGTAAAGATGGACAACATGTCCACTGTACAAAATGAAGCCAAAATATCCCAAACACAAGCACTGCCATCTTGTGCTGGGGCCAGAATCTGCACAGTAGTGATCAGGGGGTGGAGCAGGGGTATTGAGGTCCCGCCAAAACAAACGCCCGACCCAATCTCGAGTCAATCACAGCTGTCAATCATTACGTCACCACCCCTTTTCATAGCATCAAATAACAGATTCAATCAAAATTTATCAGAGAAATGACCACTTGAACATCAGCACAATGGGAACTACCTGAAATGACAGAAACAATCTTTATTTAACGTGTACTCTTTTATTTGGCCCATGTCCCCTCTGCTAACATGAAGGGGGGCGGGGTTTATGAGCTATACTACAGTCAGCCACCAGGGGGCGATGGAGATGTTTGTCATCCATCTTTAAAATACAGTCGTTGGGCTAGTTACTGTTTGCTCCTGAGTACTTTCACACTTTCCTGGTTAATTACTTTCACTGTAGTTACAGTCGGCTCTCACTAGTGACTTCACACATGTTGCTAATTTCTGTTGGCGCCTGGCTACTTACATTTAGTGTCTGACTAGTTAGTCTTGGCTAGTTACTTTAACTGTCTGGATAGTTATGGCTTTGGCTTCCAGCTATTGGAGCATCTTGTTAGTTATCTTAGCTGTTAGCTAGTTGCTAGTTCACTAGTTTATGTTAGCTCCTTGCTCATTACTCTCAGTGTTTCGTATTTACAGTAGTGACTTTTAATATCTGGAAGTTACTGTTGGCTCTTTGCTGGTCAGTCTTGGCTAGTCACTTTAACCATTTGGCTAGTCATTTTGAGCATCTATTGAGCATGACAGCAAAATGTTACCATAGTGACACTATCCGTCAGAAAGACCTGTTAGGATCACAGCTTTGATGCTCACCTATGACTCAAAGGCTAGCAACAGCCTTGAAGACGACAGATTGATTGACACATACAGATACACAAACAGGCCAATCAGTGTTGAATTCAGACTCATGGGTTAGGTTTATTGTGAAAGTAGTGTTTACAGCGTTTTATATTTGTCAGGACCCAGAACACCAAGCTTGAAACCAGGACAATCCTGGACAAACCTGAATGTAGACAACCAGTGTTTACATTTAAGATGTGAGGAGCAAGAACAATAAAATAGAAAAAGACACACCACCACATGGAGATGAGGCAGTAACAGTTCCTGGAACATCTTTGAGCTTCTCCCAGGTCATTCTTCCTTTTCTTTCCACTCTCGTACAAACCTTGAAATCAACCTGTTGGACGACCTCCCAAAAAGGGCAGGACCTCCGTCTTTTGCATAGGTCACAATGTTTTACAGCAGACAGCCTCATAAATCTGGTAAATGACGGAGCAGCAGATCTGATGACCGCATACATCACAGAAAGGTCAACAGCACGACGGAGCGCGGGCTATCCGTCTCCTTGCCGAGGAACTGAAACTCTACGGCAGTGACACGACGGCAGAGCATGAGTAATGAAAGAAACACCTGCAGACATGAGCAGACGCATTAGTATGGAGGAGGGACGAGCAGAGACCTTTACAGTGGAGGAGGAGGGTCGGTGGAGACATGAAACCCCCCACACACAGGCTGGAGGTCGATGAAGGTCTTGTGCATCCATGCAAACTTTTTTAAACACAGGTTTTAAAAAGGAGAAAGTATTTATTCATTATGTTTACATGAGGAAGTTTAAATTCACTTTCATATTTTTTTATTCCACAATAATTTTTCCCAAACTTTTCAGCCATTCATTCATATCCTATTAGACAGTCTGAACATCTTCCTCTTCCTTTATGTTTCAGTAATGTGCTGAAATTAAACACAACACAATTTTACATGCTGTCACTGGTGTTTTAAGGTGGAAAGAAATAGTGGGGCAACAATAACTCAGGTCAGTTTGTATGAGTTGTCAGTTTGGTTGCTGTATTAGTTCTGACCAATGTTGTCCTCTCAGAAAGATGCCTGAGATCCTGAGAGCCTGTACATGACCAGGTTCCACCTCCTACAACACAGAAAGAAAAAAAGATCTTTCATTTACAAGCTGCAGCCATGTTTAAATCAGTGATTATTTGAACCAGGTTTGGTTTATAACAACATCCTGTTGCCAGTGCCACTGAGGAGTTTAATCTCAGTTTTTCATGTCCACAGCTGCTCTTCTTTTAAAGAAATAAATACTTCCAGCTACAGGCAAATGACCACAGAACAGTACTCGGCAAACACCCAATCAAATCGCAGCGTGGCAGCAGGTGGTCTGTGAGTTAGGGATGGACCACTCCAGCCAAGAGCAGTTAAAACACAATGAGACACTGAGCTTCAAGATAATGATAATTAACAGCAGCAGCCAAGGATTTTTTTATGTCATGAATTAATCCAGAATTATATGCATGTTTAAGTTAGTCAGTGTCACTGAACTTCACTTTGTTCTCCTGCCAGCAGGTGGAGCTATGACCCACAAAGTACTTGTTCTTTATGTTGTCGTTTATTCATAAAAGAAAATATCTTAAATGACAAATATTGATTTTTCTAGGCTTATCTGTCTTTGTACACAATTCAATACATTTATTTTTACTTATAATGTGCAATTGTCATTAATGAATTGTCCTCATTAATAAATAAAAAAACTGAGTGATTAACTTTGTGGCAAATCTTCTGAATAGTGAACACATAGAGTATTCTATAGCACCAGCAGCCTAAATAACCTTTTCTAAATACAGTCATACACAGCATCAGAGCTTTAATGCAGAAATGTGAAGCCCTGAGGGACTGTCTGATAGCAAATACAATATACAATATATTTTTATATACATCAGAGAAGTATGAGGCTTGTGGGACTTTCTGACAGCACTTAAAGATCACAGCGTGCAACACATGTAGAGGAAGAAACACGCATTTATTAAAGTAAAAGCACTGATCATACATTTTCTGTCCAGTCACGTACAGAAAATTGATTTTATTCTGATGGGACTGTGTGTAATTGTGTATCAGTCTGATACACACACAAACACACACATACACACACACACTCAAACACACACTTGTTCTACTACACTTGTGAGAGAGAGAGAATATCCAACATCCATTCCCTGTTGTCTATAACCTTAGAGGAACAGTTCAACATTATGGAAAGCTTATTAAATGATTTTAAAGTCAAGATGTTCAGATTGATACGCTCATGTCTGTTTAGTCAATGTGAAGCTACAGCCAACAGCTTGTTAGCTTAGCTTAGCATAACATCTCTTATTCAGTCTTTGTTAGTTTTCTATTAACTAAAAAGTCAAATCATCTATAATCCAGTTTATTCACACGGACGTCCATAAATTTAAACTTTTTTTTCATGTCTCACTTCATTCAGATCTGATTTGTCACTGTGAACTTCTTTTTGGTGTGAAATGTTCCTCCCGCACCACCACTGCTGCTATGGGGTCCAAGAGTCTAGACTTCACTGTATTTCCCAGCAGCCTCTGCTTCTCTGTGTCCATTGATTCGGCGTGGGTGGAGGCTCACTGTCTGCCTGAGGCGAACAGAGGGGAAGAAGAGAGAGGGAACAATTTCAAAGAAGAAGAAACGTGATGGATGACATCCTCCTGAAATGTCCTCGATTAAACCACCAAGCAAGGAAACGTCACACATTAACGAAGTAAGAAAAGAGAAGGACGTAGAAACAGTTGCGACCAAAAAGAGGCTGGACAAAGGATGAAGTCAAACCAGAGTCAACCTTTCAATAATGGCAACAACTGTGGGAGATGAAGGGCCTGAAACAGGACACCATGGCTGCTGTATTTCTGCTGAACAGGTGATTACCTGTTTTTTTTTTTTTCCTGGGTACTTGTGTAGCTAGTTGTGTAGCTAGTTGTGTAGCAGCAGAGTGTTCCCTGGGTCACATTCATTTGGAAACTCCTAGGTTACACTGCAAATGTGAAGAAAATACATTTATAATTTTCTAGATTTTATTCAAACACATTCTACAGAACAATAAATAAATAAAATCTAACTGTTCCACCAATTGGAATGAGGCTGTAACTGTTGATAGGTAGTAGCTGGGACACAGCCCCTGCAGATCTGACAAGGGAACCCCACCTAGCTACTGAGGTGCACGTTAGCTGTGTCCCAATGCTTTGTAGAACACGATCTGATTTTCTCTTTCCATCATCAATTGTGTACCTGTTGGTTGTTTTACTTCCTGTCTTTATTTTATGGCCTAACTCTGCATGACTTTCTGGACTCCTTCCTGTTTTATTTTGAAATCATTTTCCTGAGGTGTTTGTTAGTGATTTTACTTCCTGCCCCAGTGTGTTTTCCGCCTTTCTTGATAGCATGCCCCACCCCGCCCAAATAAGTTGCACCTGTGTCTATTTACCTGCTCCCACTGTGTGTATTTAGTCTCTGTTGTTCCTCTCTCTCCTGGTTTGTTCATCTATTCACCTCCCACATGTTTCCATGAGAGTATTGCATTTGGATTTTCTGTTTTCATCCAGTTTTTCATCTGTTCGCTTGTTTACCAATCGACTAATCAATAAATCAACTTACTCGTTTCAGCTGTACAGTACTGGTTAGTTTCTCGGGGAAGTAAAGAACGATGTATAGATTATGTATAGTAGAGGCCAACAGGAGCCCAGCAACAAATATTATCCCTGGGGGCCCCCCGGGAGGTTGATCTGTGACTACAGGGGAAAATCTGACACAAATTGAGACAGAGATTCACCTGAGATTCGATCTGTTCTCACCTGTAAAGAGTCGATGCACGTCGCTGTCAGAGAGCAGCATCAGCAGGAGATGGTTAATAATCTAAAGTGAGAAACAACATCATCCTTCAACATTATTACTGCAGAGACAGAGCTGAGAGTTCAAACAGCAATATTACATAAATCATTTATGAGCTGTTAGAGAGCGAGGCAGAGGTCCCTGAGTGAGAGGCTGTGTTTGTAATAAGCTCCAGTCGCCCTTCAAGCTATATTGTTTCTCTGAGTGTCGTCTCTCTCTCTCTCTCTCCCTCTCTCTCTCTCTCTGCCAGTCTTTTCCAAACAAAGACACAGATCTGTATTCAGTTTGCATGTATGGAGTATGGAGGGATGAAGCTGCTGGCGGTTGCTGCCACCCAGACAGAGACAGGGAGAGAGAGAGAGAAAGAGAGAGAGAGAGAGAGAGAGAGAGAGAGGAGGGATGGAGGGATGATACAGAAAGGAGTGTAACTATACACACACTGGAGCTGAAAACCCTCTGAAACCAGTGTGCTGTGTGTGTGTGTGTGTGTGTGTGTGTGTGTGTGTGTGTGTGTGTGTGTGTGTGTGTATTCAGACTAAGAGGGAGCCTGCTCCTGAAGCTGCAGCACACTCTACTGTGGGTTCACCTCCGTCAGGATGAGGTGGAGGCAGAAATCTGAAAGTGAACTGACAGACTGTGAGACAGAACAAAAAAAGAGGACTGAGCTCAGAACTCAAAGCGTTCAGCAGATAAAAAATGACAAGATGACATTTCACTTACTTTGAAAATGAGGGGGAAAAAAAGAAAATTCAATTGTGTTTTACTGCCATTATTCACGGGACAGGGATAATTCCTGGAAACTTGCAGCTGCAGTTTTTGCTTGCTCATGCTGGGCTCTTGTTAATTCCTGAGCAACTGCTCTTTGTGTTTAATCTACACAAAGCAGCAGATCATTTCTGGGTAGCTGCAGCTTGTGTTTGTTTATACATAGGTAGTGAATAATTCCTGGACACTGTAACTTTTACTTGTTTATATAGGACTTGCTTGTGCTTGTCTCCATAGGGTACTGAATACTTCCTGGCTAGCTGCAGCTTTTACAGCCATGTGAAAAATTAAGTGGAAATCTGAATAATTTGTATAAGTCAAAGTGTCTCTAACCTACATCAATGATAACTCCTGACTCCAGTTTCTGTTCCTATCATTAGTCGAGGGGTTCACAAACCGTTTCCAGCTACATTGTGAGTGTTTGTATGACGTTTTTCATAGGAACATATCTGCTGCAGTTCAGTTGTATAGTAACATCATTTCTAGGAGACTGGGTTGGATGGAGATTAGGTTTGAGTTTAAGTATATGCTGTATGTAATACAGAATATAAATGACGTGATGACGACAAAATATTGTGATGATTTGTCTTCTTAATATCTCAATGACTGACACAACACACACACACACATGCGCACACTCCCTGCTGTGTGTGATGGATACTCATGTGTGAGATCTTTGTATCTCTGTGCTCCCGTATGAAAGCAAAGTTATTAAGATCAGTCAACCAAACATTCATCCATCGTCACACCAACACACACAAACACACGAACACACACACAGGGAGAATAAATGTCTCTTATTGGCTGTGTCCTCCAGCCTCCAGAGGAAAAAGAAGAATGAAGATGAGACGAGGAAATCAGGGAGGGAGGATGCATGAATGGATTAGTGTGTGTTTGTGTGTGTGTGTGTGTGTGATACATTGATACACACCATTTTTCTATTCTATGGGGAGTTTTCTGTCTACACCTGAGTGGAGGTTTTACATCAGAGCCACAGTGGTGACCTCTGCAAACATCCAGTCAAACTGCCTCTGTCTCCCTCTCTGAAGATCATTGCTCAATCATTTCAGTACCTGTGCTGCGTCCACCCCTGTTCCCCTGATTTGGACCAAACTGTGTCAGTTTTTGTTGTAAATATCCCAGTAAGAAAGCGCTAATTAACAACTCATCCTTAAAACATTATGAAATAAATAATGAAATAAATACAGGAGCTGTAAAATGACGTTTCTCTGTAAACTGTCCTTGATGGTATGTTCAATGACACTGGTACTGGTTCGGGAGAGCAGGGGATTGAACCATCAACCTGCTCTACCTCGTAAGCCATGGCCCCCATATAAATGCAAAATAAGTGTTATACAATATGATTATAACCAGTTTGAACCGGCCACAGCTCATTGTATGAGAAGGATTCACTAAAGGATCCTCCTGTTAGCTGTTAGCCCCATAAACACGTCTCAGATCTGTAGAAGAGAGAAAAACCTAAAACAAACAGAAGCTGCTGCGAATAAAACGGTTTCACATGAGGACGTTACACAAGTTAATGTAACTTCAGATTATCAGCGTTACACAGAACAGACAAGAAGCAGTGAGTGTGAAAGTAAAACAGAGGCAGGAAGAGAAGAAGAAAAAATCCTGGAGCTGGAAACTTCCTGTTTTGATCAATAATTCAAGAGAAGAGGAAGAAAAGGTTTTTATGTCGCCTCCAAAATTCATGATCAGGTTTTTTCTTCTAGAAAAACCTTTTAGAGGGTAAAAGTCAAAGCGCTGCAGCAACCGCTTCCAGGTTTCAATTATGTTCCTTTTTTAAACACACACACACACACACATACACACACACTTACAGCTGTAGTTTCAGTGGTCTAACATTCCTGCAGCAGAGTGACTCAGTGCTGGAGAGCTGCTCTTAAACAGAAGCCAACCTGCAAACTAACACACACACACACACACACACACACACACACACACACTCTACCCACCATGAGGGCAGATTAAATTGATTGCCCTCAGGGAACAAAACATGAGTCACCGTTATTCATGAGAGCTCTTGTGATCAGTGTGTGCGTGCATGTGCGTGCGTGTGTGAGAGAGAGAGAGAAGTTCACCTTCTTTCAAGTATATGTGCTATAGAAATATAAAACTTGACACACCTGAACTCAACCTGAAATGATATTTTGTCATAGAAACGATCAGACTTGTCGTCAGGCAGCGGTCACCGGAGCAACATGAAGCTTTTTCCCCCTCTGCTCAGCCACGCGAGGCGTCTCACTGTTGCTAGGCAATGTGTATGTACCTGCTATTCATATGATGTGTATCAGCAGCAGCAGCTATGTTCAGGTGATCACCCGACACAATAAAACCAGACAGACCTGATCTGAAGCTCAGTGACTCAGTTCCTCCACGTTGCAAGTCCAGCTGCTCAACAAGAACACAGAGATTTTAAGAGGACAGAACCAAGAACAATAACAAAGAACAAGAACCAAGAACAAGGACCTAGAAGACTTTAAGAGGACAGAACCAAGAACAAGAACCAAGAACCAAGAACAAGAACCAAGAACAAGGACCTAGAAGACTTTAAGAGGACAAAACCATGAACAAAAACCTAAAAGATTTTAAGAGGACAGAACCAAGAACAAGAACCCTGAAGAGCTGATGACCACAAGCCTCGTCCCTGGCGTCATCTGATTGGTCAGTAAAGAAAAGCTGGGTTGATTAGGAGGGTTCAGGACCCCCCCTCTACCACGCTCAGACCTCACACTGAGGATCCTGAAGAGCCAGCTCAGACCTCCCCACAGACAGCGCTGTGGGTCTGCAGCCACTGCATGGACAGTATTGACAAGTCACTATAACCCTCTGTATGGAACCTTCAGCTGCAGGTGCCTTTTCATTTCTTTACATTGATGTTCACATACACATGTTGTGCAGCTTGTTTACATCTGAGCCAGTTGTTGCTGCTAAACCGAGACGAGGACGTGTCCAGAGCTGCTGGATACTTATTGGTTTGTAATCCACAAAATATTATAGCAGAAAAATCTACCAGCTCTCAAACCTGAATGACAAAACTGGTTGTTTGTCAGTTTGTCTGTTTTCTCTGTGGTGAAAGTGTGTTTAAACTGAGGCAACTAAAACAACTGAAGGTGGATGAAAGAGACAGGATGTCACAATACCTGCTGCTGAGAGAGGAATGTCAGAATTCACAACAGAGGATCTCAAATCAATAGTGTCTTTATTATAGATCAATGTTTAGAATAAAACCGATGAATCTGAAATTTGCATTTCTCTACTGATCATAACTGAATCAGACTTGAAGTTTCCTGTTGTCTCTGTGTTACTATTGTAATTAAACCTTTAACAGAAGCAGCGGAAAACACAAATTTAAATGCTGTGTGTAAAATCAACATAAAATCAATATTTAGAAAATGAAACTCTTACCTGACGACTACATAATGAAATCTTTGTGAGTCTAACGATGCAACAAACCACTAGAAAAGTGTCAGTTTGTAATAGTTTGATAGTGTATTACAGTGTGTGTTTAGTGTTTGTGGAAAGTGCAGCAGACACAAATCATTTCTGTGGGGCTCTGTTGCTTTTGGTCGGTCAGATAAGGAAACGCTATTATGGTTTGTCTTTTATTTTGTAGGAGCCAGCCCTTTCTCTCCACTGAAGAATGTGAGCAGGCAGCATTGTGTTGAATGACATCTCAGTTGATGCAGGGCTTTTTTTATTATTATGAAAAAAAGAAAAAATATTAAATAATTTTCAATGGCAAGAATCCAAACTATATAATGATTATAATCTGAAACAAAAACAGCCCATAGTCTCTATTGGATGATGGGCCGTTTGAAGCATTGAGTGACTTTCATAATACCTTGATACAGACTGAAATATGTCAATTTACTTAACTGGTGGTGATACACAACTGAAGGTAATTTGGGTCCATTTTTGCAGGATAATTATTTTCCAGTGCTGCATGCAGTTCATTTAAGTCAGCAAAATAGTAGGAACTGAAATATTTGTTATTATGTTATTAGAAATAGTATTATATAATAGGACATATTATCATATGTGTCATCTACACTCTACAGAACCAGGGCCCTCTTCGGGTGATATAGTTTTATCAGGGAGGAGTGTGGAAGTGGAGGAAGAGGAGGACGAGGAAGAGGTGAGAGACAGTGCCAGATGGAGGATGGAGCAAATAAGAGAAGGTGCAGAGAAAGTGAAAGACAAAGTGAGGGACATGATTAAAATTACATTTAAACTGTAAAAACTGGCCTTTTGCATTCTTTATAGAGGGTATCAGATCAGTCTTGCACCAATAGCATCTCGGCACTGAGGTCGTTTACTTGTCGCTTCTTTACATCTTCATTCAGGTTAAAGGCATTTTCCATTGAGGTCAAGTAGAGAGGACATAACCTGTTTAGACTTCACCTGTAGTTGCAGGTACTGTGTACTAGACGAAATCCATTCATCTGGTTCTGGGTCTCAGTGGCAGCTTCACAGCTACACAGTTCAGGATAATATGAAGAAAGTGCGATAAAGGCAGCAAAGAAACCAGCACCACAAAGAGTAAAGATCAGCATGAAGAAGAGTTAAGAACACAAAGTTGAACCTTTGCACCTCATGTTTGGAAACCTGTATCTGCTCAGAGAGGAGGATGGCCTCAATTTGATATGATGGATTCAGCTTGAGCTTTAGCTTTAGCATCTGCCTTCACAAAGTTTCCCAGTTGAGTTGTTTCCTGTTTCCTACACCTAAATTCCCACACCCACGGATGAGTGGGGAGGTGAGGACGGACTCTGTGATGGATCTGTAAAATAACACCCTCAGGTGTCTGTCAGCATTAAAAAACATTTAACCCCCGCAGTAAACACAGCCTTTGTTGTCCCGTCTCGTATGTTCTCTCAGCATTCACATCAAAGCCCCGTGCCCTATATATAAAAGTGTTGAGCTGCTGGAAGCTCTCTACAAAAACAGCTTATGAAGTTCACAAGGACATGAAGACGTTTCACGATTAGGACGGGACTGTCACAGAGAAAATAAAACTCCAGTCAGCCACTGCTGGACTCGACCAGTGGCTCCAGGTGAATCGTCCTCCGGATCCTCAGGGAAAAATCCATCCTTTCCTGGGCCTCAGACCCGGAGCTGGCTCGTCTCATCCCTGCTGCTTCAACCCTCTCACCTCTCCTGCTTTGTCATTTGATGAGGCCAAACTGAACCGCCACACGCTCATTTCACAGCCGCTGAAAGTTCACCGTCACTTCAGCTGATAGAAAGGCTGTCTGCAGAGAAACAGCGTTCAGTCGTCTGCACGTCGTCCAGCTCCTGCTGCTGTTCCCTCCTCATCAGACTGAGACAAACAACTCTGACAGCAGCTCACCCACTCCCTCCTGCTGGACTCACAAACTCCACAAAACAAAGATTATTCAGTGTCTGAAATCGCTGCAGACGGACTGGCACCCGCTCCTGGTTCCTCTGCCAAACTCTGCAGCAGTCACCTGAACAGAGGAGGGGTCCACTTCCTGACAGAGCTCCTGCTGAGAGACACAGATCTGCAAACTGCTTCTTAATCCTTCTCAGACTGTTTGTACCCAACATCTGCCAGAATCAGCGGCAGAGGAAGAAGAACTCACATCCTTTAGTTAAAGTATCATTACCTCACTGTGAAAATACTGAAGTATAGAAGTACAATCTGTTAATTCTCATTAAAGTATTGGAAGTACAAGTTGTCATTATGCAGATCACCACTTTTCATATTATGTGACATATTATTGAGTCTTTAACACTTACACATTTTAATGTAGGCTGACAGTCATGTTTATTTATTAAGCTGGGGGACCACGACTCATCTTAGAGTCGGGCCGTATTGCCGTTTTGTTGTGAGTATGTTTGCAGCGAACAGGGGGAGCAAGGAGCGATCAACTGCTCCCGACCCGCCATCGGGTGACGTGGTCGGCCGTCATCAGCATCTTGCACGGTTGAAGCAGAGCCACGACTCCATTCCCCAAACTCAGTACCCGAGCGAAGTGGCCACCAGAGTGACAGTGAAACTGGGGCATGGTGAAAGGACAGAAAATTTGGAGGCTGGAAATGTTGGGCTGCCTGTTCGATGCTTCCTCCTCCTCCTTTCATGACAGATGTCATGAAAGACCGGAGAGAAACGTTGCCAGGAATTAGCCGCCAAGCTCAGCTGCCTGGTAATATAGATACATTTTTTTACAGTGTTTGGAAAATGTGAATCTGCTGAAAGACATGGTGCAGAACAAAGTCCAATATTTAGTAGAAAGTAGAAAGTGACAAGAAATAGGCAGCAAATAGAAAACCTCAGGTAAAGTTAAACAGAGCTTCATTGCAGCATTTGAGTGATCAGTTAATCATTTCCTTATCCCTCAGCCTGGAAACTCCTGTTTGTTCTTTTCTTCAGCTCCCACGCTTTGTGACAGATTTTATTTAAGTCAAAAACAGGACGTGCCTTTTCCCAGTAATCATCTAGTTTGTTCCTTCAGCCTGCAGTGGTTTATGATCTGTCCTCTGAGCCTCATGCTGCAGCAGATCCAGGAGCCAGAAACAATAACTGAGATATCACTATGAAAAAAAAAAAAAAAAAAGACAGAGTGAGGTGTTACAGTCAATGAACATCTTTGTTTTTGTGCCGACAGGAAGGAAGCTAGGAGTCTGCTGCTATCTGTTTATCCCTCCATCTTCTCCCCAGTTGACTGTTACTCATGACGACTCATTTACTGTCGGTTTAAGGATGTTGTTGTTTGTGTCTTTCACAGCTGTTTAAATTATACATTTAATTCGGTACAAGTTTTACTCTGCATACCCTTCCTGATGCAACCTGAGCTCCTTTGGCGGAGTCAGGGAGCGACCCACCCAGGGATCATCTGCTCTACCACCTGAGCCATTTCAAGTGTTAAATAGGAGGCGGGGGGTGGGGGGGGGGGAGGATCAGCAGAGTCATTACAGTTCATCCTGAGAGCAACATGAAGGTCAGAACCACATTTCATCACAGTCCATCCAGTAGATGTTGAGATAGCTCAGTCTGGACCTGCTGTTGGAAAAGTATGTCTTTAGGCAGGGGCTGCTTCTAACACTCACAAACATATCAAACTAATGTACAGAATTGTAAACACACTCATGTGAAGCCATGTACGCAGACGTAAACACGGAGCTGAGGAGCTTGGTCCATCTGTTCAGCGCTGACAAACACTGAGGATGAGACGCAGCCGTCTTCTTGCTTTCTGCCTCAGCTGCAGTTTCACGTTTCCAGCTGGAAGATTTTCCTCTAAAACAAAACGTCAGCTCATCTCCAGCTGACAGCCTGGATGTGGACGTCCCTCACTGTTAGCCATTAGCTGTTAGGTGTCTGTTAACTGCTCAATCAGCTTCTTTCAGCTTCCCATCAGGGAAGCATCTGAGACGCTGGAGAGAGACAGAGCTCATCTGAGCGCCGAGGACGTCGACAGGGACGTTTTAAAGAGGCGAATGAGGAAGAGAAGAAACGGAAACACTCGGCTGCTGTCACTTCCCTCAGGCTAAAACACTCCGTCTTTGCTCAAGGCTTCACCACATCCTCCAGGGTAATTTACTTTGCTATTTAATACGTCGTTTCTGGAAGAAAAACCAAGTTTTAATGAATTTAAATACCAACTGAGAGACTGCAGGATTCTTTATCAGTTTCCATACTTTATGTGTCACAGGTGAAGTCTGAAATAAGGGACGGTGACTTTCCTGGAAAATTAACTTTGTCCGGGGGTTTGTTCCAGCATTTTGGAGAACCTGTCAGTTCTTCAGTCTCAGTGTCTCTGTCTCTTCATGTGATCCCAGAATGACTCCATGATGCTGAGATCCAGTCTCTGTGGGGACCAGACCATCTGCTGCAGGACTCCTGGTTCTTCTGGTCTCTGAATATAGATCTTTATGACTCCTGCTGTGTGTTTGGACCAGTCAGTCGCCTCCTGATGGGACTGATGATGAAGACAAATCTGAACATCTGCAGTGACTAAAACTTTTGTACAGGTCTGTATACATGTCTACTGAAGCTGTGAGCGGCAAGTGAAAATCCTCCTTTTTTTTTCTTTTTTTTGCCAGGATCATCTTTCAAAGTTGTTTTTTGTTTGTTTTCATCTGTATGTACAGCCGCTAAGAGGCATGTGAATTTATTTATTTATTTATTTTGGATAAAAGATTGAAAAAAATAAGTTTCAGGTTTATTTAGCCCCGCCCCCGGTCACCACAAGGTGACAGGAA
The DNA here is from genome assembly GCF_021018895.1 of Seriola aureovittata. Classification (NCBI taxonomy): domain Eukaryota; kingdom Metazoa; phylum Chordata; class Actinopteri; order Carangiformes; family Carangidae; genus Seriola; species Seriola aureovittata. The sequence continues at coordinate 7,435,141 of NC_079379.1, forward strand.
GGTGGAAACACTCAGTCGTGGTGTTGAAAGTTCAGTTTCAGTCATTATATGTCTTGTATTATATAAAAGCACTATATGGACATTAGGCTAAACACTCCACCTAGAGGCTGCTTGATAAAAAACATACTGACTTCTGAGCAAACGTTTCTTGTTCTGATACTAAACAATGAAGAGAAGGGATCCGACAGACAAAACCAAAAGCAGGAAATGTGATGAAAAGTCCCTGAATCCTCAGATGGATCCTCGACCACAGTGTGAGATCTGTGGTGAAGGAGAACCTTAAACCTTCAGAGGTGTGAAGGCACCCGGAACACCTCGATGAAAGCTCAACCATCCCTCAGTTAATCATTAAACATTTTGTTTCATTGTTATTTTATTATTTTAAATTGCTGACAATGGCATGAACTTCACCAGGCTAGGAACCACAGAGCTCCGTTTTTGGTCATTGAAAACCTCTGAGAGGCTCTGCAGACAGGGTTAGTGTCTGTTGCACGTTCAGCTTCAAGATGTAATGTTTGGTGTCCACACACTTTTTTATGGCACTGCAATGAAGTGAAGTTCAAGGATCATTTACTGACTCACAGTAATATTCTGAGTGTCTGACATGAGACTGACCTTGAAAGACATTTTCAGACTGAACCGTGAAACTAAGAGAAGGTTTGAGCCCAGCGCCTCAGGATGTGGTTGGAAGAAATCAATTAAAGCTGAGATTCTGTGGGTGGAGCAGCAGATCTGTTGGATGCTTCGGTGTCGGTGGAGGCTTCTCCTCTGCAGAGTGCCTCCCAGTTATCAATTAGAGCCGAGCTGTTTGTACAAATTGACTTTCAGCGGCTCAGATGAAGCCTCATCGCCTGCGGACACTCAGGAGAGGAGAGTCTGCTCATCCCCTGCACAAAGAGGCTGCGTGTGAAGACAGGATATCACTATTCCCCTCCACTCATCTCTCCTCTTGGGTTGATTTTTACTGGCGGGATGTTTGTCTTTCACCTCCTCATCTTTCCTCTCTTTCTTTTCTCCTCCTCCTCCTCCCTGCAGCCATCTCTCCTCTCCACCCCGCCTGACTGACTCTTCTTAATGGAAGTGTTTTTCTGGGTTTAGAGCTGGTTGAGGAGGGAGCCACTGGGCACACACACACACAGACACACACACACAGACACACACACACACACACACACACACACACACACACACACACACACACACATACACACAAACAAGCTAACACTAACAATACAAACACACTGACAGTCCTCACAATTAAATGTGTGCATGTAAAGAAACACCATCAACAAGCTCACACACAACAATAATTAAGTGCTCAGTCCTTTCAAATTTAAATTGAAATACTTCATAATAATAAATCCCACACACATACTGGTTAGGGTGTTAGAGAATATACAAAAGGCTGTAACATTAAAGGCAAATCCAGCTGAAGGCAAAAATAAACAACCAACCTGCAGAAAATGTTTCACACCATTTACTTTTTAAAGGTCCCATATCATATAAAGGAAGATGTCCATGTCTTTTTTTATTATAAAGCAGGTCGAGGTTCTATATTAATACTGTGAAAGTATCAAAGTGCTCAGTCCACAGAGAAATGCACACAGCCTGTATTTAGAAACTGAGCCTTAAAACCAGCTGTCAGGACTTTGTGATGTCACAACAAAGCATGCCCCCCAAGCCCCGCCCACCCAGACCCACCATCCAACCTTGCAGGATTTGGTTTCTCAGAGTGTTTACCTGAAATCTGCTATATTTATATTGGATCACTCAGAAAACAGTCAGCCAATCAGAGGAGAGGCTCTGAGCCTCTCTAAGTGCTCAGCAGCGTTTCTTCTCTTGCCCAGCGTGTGAAGATTTAACAGAGATGATTGTATTGGTGTCAGCAGACTGAGGGCAGACTGCTGACAGGGTGTGTTCCTCAATCAGACCAGATAACCAGGGACACACAGCCGACACAGGGCCAGAGAGCGGGAAATCACAGAGTGAGACAGTGAGAGTGTGTTTGTGTTGAGACGACAGAAAACAGGGATTAAGGGCCAAAGGGGAGACGAGATGGGAGGAATATCTGTCGGTCTGTGGACAGTTAAATTAAATTCAGTCTGTGATAGAAAGAGAGAGAGACGAGCTGAACCAAGGTGACAGCTAACAAGGTCATCACTGGTCATGTTTCCAGCCAAATTTAACACAGATCTGAACTGAATCTCCAGAAAGTAAAACTTGAGTGAAGTCTTGTTTCCTCCTCTGCTGCTGTGTGAATATGAGTCGACTGGATGATGGAGATAAACAGCTGGTGGAGCTGATTCTCCAGTCGATGCCATTAAACCACTGCAGAAGAAGACAAGTTTGTTAACAGACTCAGTCAAGCTCAGACAGTGAAGACGACGTGGAGAACCTGATGGAGATCTGATGTTTCTGTTGGTTTGTGTTAATGTTTATGTAAGGTTCCAGGTCATACAGGTCCAGACTCTGGTTTCTGTGAAAATCTGCACAACAAGTGGATTTAAATACACTAACTCTGAGGAGGAGACCCTGCTAGCCTGGTTAACACACTTAATAGCACGTAGCATCCCTGATCTGATCCCAGCTGGAGTCACCGAATACATGTTTCCTGTCTGTCCAACAGACAAAAAAGAAATAAAGAATCAAATCAAATGAACTAAAACAAATTTAAATTAGTTTACGTTCACTGACCGACTCCTTGACTCCTTGAATCCTTCAGATTTGTTGTCATGGTGATCTAACACACATCTGTCACATAACATCATTTGATGTGTCAGCTGATGTCTGTAACTCCTGAAGTCCTAAAGTGAGAACTGACACACCCATTTATTTTCAGGACTTTCTCCTGACTGCAGGTTACTGCTGGATGTTCGGATGCTCCAGATCCCTACAGCCTCGTTCTGAGCTCCCTTCATTCTGCCAGTCAGTGTAAATCACAAAACCATCCAGTTTTACATGATACGGATTCAACAGAACAAACTAAACCAAGCTAAAAACCTGCAGGGTTTTGTTTTACTTCCTGTCTTTTGTCTGCCCTGCCCTAACATGTTTCACCTGTGTCCACTCATCCCTTCTTCCCTTGTGTGTTTTAGTCGGTGTCTTTCCCACAGTCCTCGTCAGTTCATCTGTTTCCCCTGTGTTTCGTGCTCTTGTACTGTTTCTCAGTGCTACCAGTGTTTATATTTTCTGTTTTACCTCTGTTTTGTATTCCCGCTGTCTCCCTGTGCTTTTCGTTTTTGGACTTTGGTTTCCCGGCCTGGGTTTGTTTCTGCATCTAATCAGACTTTTGTACGTTTCTTTTTTTTTATAAATCAGTGAACTCTACCAACCCAATTATGTTTTTTTTGTCTGCAAATTTACTCCTGAAATTACAATCCCTGACACATCCTCTATGAGGATTGTCACCACGTCAGAGACTCAAAAGGATTCAGATTTGGTGCTATCAAATCCTCACGCAGTCACTCAGTCTAAAACTATTCTGTTTTTTAATAAGCTTAATGTCTTGCACAGTCCCAAACATTTTCTGCCTGAATGTGGATCTCCTCCTGCTCCTCACAGTTCACAACTTCTCTGCAGCTCCTCTAAATACTGATCAAGACTGAGGTGATTCCCTACATTAAGACAGTTGATTAAAAGCTTTAACTCCTCTGTCTGAAAGTCTTGACGTATCGGGTCCTGACTGGGTTAATAAAGGTGGTAACGGTGCTACACTACCTAACAGCAAAAGTTTATTACAACATAAAAAATATTGATTATAGCAGTTTAAACTTAAATGATGGAGGAAATAATGAAAATGAGACCAGAGTTATAATAAAGAATTCTCCCTCAATAATCAGGAAAAACTTTTTATTACCAGTCTCGTGGTCTTTAAAAGCAGCTGTAGGTTTACTGTTCCTTCCTGCCTCCTCTGTCACGGTGTGTGTCGTTGTGTCTGTGACCTCAGTGCTCTGTGAGTTAACTGTGTGTGGGCTAATGGAGGTCATATGAGGTGTAATAGCAGCAGATTGCTCTCTGTGTCGCAGCCTGAAGATTTCCTCCGTCTGACTCTTAATGTCTCCAGCCTCCAAATGAAGAGCTGTTATCTGATGACTGGTTGCCAGGTAACCGCATCATTTTGGAACCATTAAAGTTGGGAGATGGCCGTGGAGCTCATATTTTAGCAGACTTAGTGTTTTCCATGAGAGCACTTTAGTCAAATGTGTCTCTGTGGGTTTGTTTTTTTTTTTGACTTTGTGAGGTTAGTTTATCTTTTAATTTCCTTTTTATGTTTTATTCTCCTTTATTGCAGAATGTTTCCTGTTTTTAGTGACTCTCTGAACTCAATTTAGGTTAAGTGCTAAATAACCAGGATTAGATGTCATTTATATCCTTTAATAAAGAGAGTGCATAGAGACAGAATTATTACGTTCATCAAACCACTGTCTGTGTCTGCAGTGATGTGTAAAAGTTTTAGGTCCTTTAGATGTTCATATACTTCTCCATCATCAGTCCCATCAGAGTCATAAAGATCTATCTTCGGAGACAAGAAGAACAGGGAGTCCTGCAGCAGATGGTCTGGTCCCCCCCCCAGAGCACAGAGCAAGTAATGACAAATCTGGCAACTTTTTGGAGAAACAGTTACTTTCCACAGAGGAGGGTCTCTGGTCGTCGTGGTCGTCAGAGCAGCAGCCTGGAAATGGCTTAGAAGCGACTGGTTAACATATAGTCACCAAAATGTTGAAATTATAAAATGCAGCTTCAAGATGATCATTAATAAAACCTAAAACACAATGAGCAGAGAAAAGGTGAAAACAGAGAGTCTCTCTTTCATTCTACTTGGAGTTTGTTTAATTAGACTGAACAATGACCAGTAACGATGTATGAGGAACATACACACACACACACACACACACACGATACAGGCATATCGACTGAGGAAATTAAAGATTTAATTAATCAGCCAGTGGCTGGTTGGAGCTGTTTTTTTTTTTTAAGGGTGTTAATCGACCCTGAACCAGATTTAAGTTCCCAATCAATACCACACAGTGGACCTGCTGTTAAATATACAGCAGCTTTATGTTCCTATCAATAACACCCTGATGCTGCTTTCTGCTGGGCCGGTCGGTGATTACTGCTAAATACAGTAACACTGAGACGCTTTCAGGTTAAATTACATTTAATCCAACAACATGTTACATCCAACTGTTAACACACCTTTAATCATATAACTACCCTGCATGAGTTTGAGTGAGAACATTACTGTACAGGTTCAAATTATTACTGTAAATAATACGACAGTTCATGTGCACACAGTGGAACTACAGGAGCAATTACTGTAATCAATTTACCTAACTATATATGAATAACGATTTGACATATTTCATATTTATTTGAATCAACCAATTAATGTCTAAGAATCGTTATTAACAAATATAAACCAACCAGATGGTGAATAGTGCTGCTAGCACCCCCTGCAGGCTTCAAACAAATAATACGACTTAATGTATTTAGCAGATACCACAGTTTAGACCAGTGATTAATGGGGGGACTTGGCTACATCGGATTTGTAACTAAAAGAAAAAGTTTTGAAGGAAATTAAATGATAACTCACATTTTTCTTAATATTATAAGGCGATTGTTGGGGCTAGCTGGTTAGCATGCTAACTTCAGTAGAAGAAAAGACATGATAGAGACAAGAGTGTTGCTTTCCACCTCTGGAGACAGCTGATGGTGAGTAAAGGAATGAAGTTTGATGCTGAACTCACAATGTTTCTTCTGGACTGGTAAGTAAACAGCTGCTAACGCTAACGTCAGCAATTTAGCAAAAGCAAAACTTACAAATAACTCCTTTAAATGAAAAATCACATTTCACCTCTACTAACAGAAAAAATGATCAATATCTGAACGGAAATTTTACACCTGTCCAAATCCGAGTACTGAGACTCTGTGAAGTGTTAAATGTTTAAATATTAAATTTACATAATGAATAGAAGACGTTGAAAAGTAAAGACGAGAAAAGAAAGAAATAATGTGATTAAATCACTGATTTCATCTAATTCAGGCCATGCTATGCAGGAATGGTGAACTCGCCCCCTGCTGGTAACATTCAAAAGTGCTGCTCAAAAATAAAAGCTGGACATTGCATATGATCGTCTATTTCCTGCCGCTGAACTTGCGTTTCCTCTAGACTGTTAAATGAACACCTGTTAATGCTAACGATGGCTATGTGTCATGGTTTGCCATGGCGGACACTTTATGTTTGAGATTTAGTTTGTCATTTCCTGTTTTATTTTGTAGCTTGTTTCCTTGTGTGTCTCTTGATGTTTGTACTTCCTGTCTTAGTCCTGTTTCCCTCCTCGTTGATTGTCTGCCTCGCCCTAATGTGTTTCACCTGTGTTCAATCACCATCGCCTCCCTTGTGTTTGGTCTCAGTGCTCCCCTTTGTCTGTGCCAGTTGGCCTTGTTTTCATGGCTCATGCTCCGGTGTTTCTGGTGTATTTGGATTTCTTGTTTTTGCTTGTGTTTTGCTCCTGCTTTTTTTTCTCCTGATTAGTTTCCCTAGTGTTTCATTCAAAGAACATTCAGTTAACTTTACTGTACACATGTTCTGTGCACATGTGTTCAAATAAATGAAGTGATTAATATCTGGTAAT
>NC_079379.1:7446775-7476775 GCF_021018895.1 Seriola aureovittata
AAGTCCAGTCCAACATTTTAATCATGAAGAGTCAGAGTCTTTATTTAACAGCTTCACTTTCTGTGCCTCACACATCCTCATGAGCGAGAAGCTCCTAAACAGACCAACAGCCATGAGAGACGAGGCCCGGTGGGTTTGTCATTCGGAGGAAGGTTTTCAGAATAAAGTTATGTAATTCACAGTCACACCTGAAAACAGATAAAGCAGCTGTGAAAGTAGATCGCCCTCACATGCATTGTAAATTACCCAATTCACACATGATGAGTAAGGTGTCATCACAGCTCAACTACAAGCCACAACCTTTTACCACAGTGTGAATCAGACCTGGACCACGTGAGTTTGAAAAGCAGGAGTCCTGATTATTGTATATAGTTTACTACACCAATGTTGTGCAGATCTGATGATGGATCTGGAGTGTAGATTAGTTTATGGTTGAGAGTTTTGTTCCTGAGTTTGGCTATTTCTTGGCTGTGCTTTGATCCATATTTTGTTTCATACAACAGAATCTGATTTTACTTCCTCTTTTATCCTCAGGAGAATTAAGACCATTTTTAATCTCACATGATGTCTGCCACCTAGGAAAATAACTGCCTGCATTATCAGTGTCTGTGCCCCCGGTAGGATTTGAATGCCTAACCCCCGGCAGTGTCAGGACCTTGCTCCACCGGAGGGAATTCACCCTAACCCAAAAGTCACTGTGCAGATTTTCTGAACCTGTGAGCGGAGAAGTGCTTTAATCTCAGGTGAGACTCCTCTGAGGTTTGATATGTGATATGTATGAGCAGTATATGTAAATGTGCTGAGCAGCTGAAGGTGACTCCTCATCTCGATATAGAATTAATGAAGAGAGGAGACGGGAGGAGGGAAAGGTACAGACTAGGAGGGAGAACCACAGACAGCCAGAGAGTCTGGGAACTCAAATTGACTGAGTGAAGGATCCAGAACAGAGGGAAATATCTGGTTCTTTAGCTGCTAAATGCTCCATTATGTTCAGTAGCTGCTCTCTGACTGTGTGTGTCTGCTGGCTGCTGCTGAGCAGGTAGAGGACAGTGGCTTTTACACGACTATTGCTGGAAAAAATGACACAATGAGAGCAGTGAGAGAGAAGCAGAACAATAAAGTACCAGAGACACACACACACACACAGTTTTCATGTTGTCATTTCATAAAGATCTATTACATGAGACACAATGTTTTCATCATGTGCATTCAAAAACAAACTTTTTTCCAGTTAGCGACATAGATGCTAATCAAGCTTCCACTGGGTTCCACTAGCATTTTGCTAACAGTTAAACAAGTGGAAGGAAGTGATGTTGTAGCACATCACCTGATAAACATGGTGCCCCCTGTTGTCCTGCACTATCTATGGCCTTTTAGAATATGCAGACACACACACTTTGTACTTTCAGCCAGCTCTGAAGTGTGTGTTTAATCGGCAGATGGACTCCCAGGAGGACTGTGGGAAGCCAGTTATCTTATCAAGTGTATAACCTCCTGCTGAGGGGGCGGCCTGCTCCTCATTAGCATATTAGCCTCATGAATATGTGCATAATTAATGAGGGTCCTCCTTCCTGTCAGTCTCTCTGTGTCGGCTCCGGTCTGAAAATGAAAGAACGGAAACATGCGTCAGCTGAGGTGACAATGGAGGTGTCATCACTATTATGTTGTTATGGTAACAACTGACATTATGTTGTAATGTTAACTAAACAATGCAGTTATGATGTGATCATGGTAACGACAACAACAACCTTAGGTCAGTGTTTTCTGGCTTGGATTGAAAGCTAGTAAGTAGCCATTAGCATGGCATTTTGATGTCACCATGGTGACAAACCAACTGCATTTATATTTTACCAGAGTAACAGTTGACAAGATGATGTTACAACAGTAACAATGTAATGTCAATGTTATGTGTCATTATGGTAACAAAACATTACTAAAAGAATCAGCGTTATGAGGTTGTCATGGCGACATAGCTATTGTTATGATAACAAACCCATTTTTATGTTTATGACATCATCCCATCTAATTTAAAAAAACAAATAAGAACAAATAACATGAAAGTAAAGGTTTTTCACCACGCTTTAGCTCCTGTCACCGCCTCGTCTCTTTGAACTGCGTTACCCAGAAGCCCCCAGTGGGTGGCCATGACAAGAAGCCTCATTTACAAGTCCAAACTCAGACTCCAGCTAAAGAGAGTGATTCAGTGAAATAAAAGAAGAAAAATAAAGACGAGCTGAGATGATAGATGGAAGCTGTGGGAGGACTGAGGGCTAATTATCAAGTCTCACTTTAACAACAGACACACACGAAGAAGAAAAAAAGGAGGCAAGGGGTTGTAATTATCACCTGCCAGTGGTGGCCATGCTCAGATGGAGACAAAGAAGAAGGAATGAAATGAAGAGCAGAGATCCACCATCATTTCTCTACCACAACAACATCTGAGTGTGTTTGTGTGTCCTGAGTGTGTTGCTGTGTCTGTTTGAAATAAATCTTGAAATTTGCTGTTTTCAATCTGGTATCAACATCATGAAACAGTTTCTTCTATAATGAGTAGATGATGATGATGTGGGTGGTGAGCAGGAATTTTAGAGAGTTCAACAAATTAACTTTAAGACTTTTTCAGACATTGACTTTCAACACTGTCACACCATTTGAAGAATAACAGAAAACAAACAGTAAGACCATGGGCATGAATTTCTTGATATTTATGTCACATTTTTGTCAGTACGTCCCAGCTGGATGTGATAATAATTCCTAGTATAATTAATCAATACCCATGGCCCATGGTCCCATGAACCCTTGGGCAAGGGCCTCTGTATGAAGTGATTGTTTGAAAATCACAGAGCTCAGTTAAAAGACTACAAACCACAAGAAGATGCAAAACAACCACAAAGATACACATGAAAAACAGAACGACTACAGAGAGATGAAAATATGTTTTGTGTCAAAACGATAACAGATGAGCTCAAAACAACCACAAAGAGACACGAAAAGCCCACAAAACCTTCCTGACTGTCTGCTACAGTTTACACCTTTATTTAAATATGGACTAAAATTAAAAGCTACCCATCCAAACATTCTTGGGTTTCTACAACAATGTTCCCAAATTAAGTCTCTTGAGGATCTGTTAAAAGTCTTGAATATTCACAGAAATGTTCCTGAATATCAAATTAAACTTTCCACTAAAACTTTTGTGGATGATGATCACAACAGTTTTCAACCTGCTGCAGCTTTGTTGCCATTTTCTAAAATATCTTCTGATGATGTTGCTGAACAGCAGTTTAGTTACTTTCAGCACAGTTTAACCCTGATTTTTTTGCCCCCTGTCAGTATTTAAATCAGACTAAAAGCAGCTTATTTACACTCTGTCACGTACTGAAGGTCACTGATCCACCACAATCACTGAAGCAGAAATCTGTTTGTCAGATCAGATCCCTGACTATAACTTCTCCTATTCAGTGACAGAGACTGTTTTTGAGATTAAGGAAATAACTCAACTATAGAAGGAAGCGAAGTGACTAACATCAAATGTGATGATAAACCTTCAGCTCAGCTCCTTCACTGCTGTTGGGGAAATAATAGAGAAGAGAGAAGAGGCATTCGTGCTCAGCCCAGACTGAGCTGTGAGTATTACCAACTTTTATTTACCTGTAACGTCACTCAAGCTGTTTTTGTGTTCAAGTATAACTTTAAATTCTTCAATTAAAATTCAAAATCCTGCTGATATGGTGATGTACAGTTATTCTTTTTTGTTTCCAGTTTTCTGAAACATGTTCAAGTATTTCTGCAACAGAAGTTGAGTAATGCAACTCCAGTCAAGATTTGGCATGTCTCTATGGATAGATAAATAGATAGATGGATAAATAGATAAATGGATAGATAGCTGTTCAGATGAGAGAAGATCTGAGTGGATAAAAATGTTGATGAACCTCAGAATCTGATTTATTTGTCACTTCCATGGCATCCAACTCTAAATATGACACTATGTATTAGAAAGAATCAAGTATCTAGAAAGGATATCGAGTAGGGTCACAACACAGAGCTTTACATAGCATCTGTAGTTTTTGTTATACTACCATATATTTATAGATTCACCATTATGTCTATTTTTTATTTCTATTTTTTTTTTATTTTATTATCATTTTATCATTTCACATCACATTTTACATTAATGCCTTTAACTTGTTTTTATATTTATGTTATATCTGTTCATGTGCAGCGGCTGATGCATGTAATTTCTTTGTTGTAAAGCACTTTGTGCATCATTAATTTTTTGGATGAAAGGTGCTACACGAATAAAGTTTACTATTATTATAAACTACCATAATTATTGAAAACACTATAGCCAGCTTTATCATAATATTGTAAGTTATATAATAGAGAGTCATGATTTATTAAGGTTGATTTTTTAAGATTTAGAATTAATCAATAAGAAAATAATTATGAGTTAGCATGTCTGTTAGTTATATTGTGAGACTTACAGGTGCTGCTAGGTGGAATTTTTTTTATACTTTTGTTGGAGCCAGGTTAGCTGTTTTCTTTATGCTAAGCTAAGCTAACTTCCTTGCTGTAGTTTCATATTTATTGTACACTTATCAAATGGTATCGATCAAAGAAAATTGATTAATGCGTAACATGTTTATTCACGTCTGACACCTGCATGTCCTCTACAGATCTGCACCTTTGACCAAGATTAACAGCAACTTTACCATGACTCAACAATGATGTTACCAAAGATGGGATGTTTGTCTTCAAACTTAACAAAGAGACGTCTTGTCTTACTTCTGTCTCTCCTGCTTCATCTTAACCCTTTGCTGGCATATTCGCTGAAAAACTGCAATATTGAGTATTCTCAGGATCCTTTAGCTGATGTAGTTTTGGACTGTGTACAACATAAAGTTGTGACTGTCCCAGATGACATCCCCAGAGATGTGAGCTCAGTAAAACTCGATAACAATCTAATTGAACAGATCAACAGGAAAGACTTTGGCAACTTGTCAAAGCTGAGATTTTTGGGCCTGAACTTTAATTACATTGCTCACATTGACGATGAATCTTTCATCCACTTGACGTCCTTGACAATTCTTCACATGCACTTCAACAAACTCACCAAGCTAACAGGCAACCTCTTTCGGGGACTGTCCAACCTGACCATGCTTGACCTCGGTCTAAATGAAATTCAGTTCATCCATAAATCGGCCTTTAGCTTCCTGCCCAGCTTACAAACTGTAATATTATACGACAACAAGCTCCAACAAGCAGCTGACATTCAGCCCGTCCTACAGCTACCACACTTACAGAAGCTGGTCATCGGTAGCAATCTATTTACCTCCTTTCATACCAAAGATCTGCTGCTGAATGTGCCCTCAGGCCTTCAGGTGTTAGATATTTCCTACAATGTTAAGTTGGAAAACTTCAGCATCACAACACCGATCTTTCCCCACCTTGAGATGATTGACTTTTCTGGATGTGGCGAACACACTGGCTTGAATTGGGACATACCCGACAAGAATTTACTGAGGAACATAATTCAGTTGTATTTTAACTTGGCTCTGATTCCTTTTAAAGACTTTCAAAAAGTCCTGGAGAGTCTCGACTCACTGATGCATCTGAGACTGAATAATATGGAGAAATTGATCACGAAAGGTCTGTTAGCTACGGTCTGTAAAATACCAACACTTAGGAGGCTGGAGCTGTACTACAACCATGATGCCAATTTAAGTGCCAAACTTGTGACTTGTTCTCAGCTCAGTGACCTTGACCTGTCCACTACTCACATGACTGAACTGTCAAACGGCTCAATACGATCGATGCAGCGACTCAGGTCTCTGAATCTGGAGGTTAACTTCCTCACCAATGTGCCAGGTGAAATCAGGAGCCTCTCCTCCCTCACGATCCTGAATCTGAGCGACAATCTCCTCTCCACTTTGGGCTGTGAGGATTTCATGAACATGAAACATCTCACACATCTTGATCTGAGCAAGAACCGCATTGCTACACTGGACGGATGTGCATTTGAAAATCTTAATGATCTGAAAGTTTTAGATTTGAGTGACAACCTGCTGTGGACATTCGGAGATGCCTTCAAAACTGGCCCGCCAATGCTTGAGTTCCTGGATTTGAGCAAAAACTTTGTATCTCTTCTTGAAAGGGGGGATTTTCAAGGTTTAGGGTCCCTGACATATTTGGATGTGGTGTCAAAGAAAATTGGAAGGGTAAAACATAAGGCCTTCGAAGGACTGATGAACTTGGGAAATCTTAGAGTATCTCTTCCACTGGAGTATGAAAACAATTTCAGAGAATTGCAGCAGTTGGAAAATCTCACAGTCTACTTCAATACTGACGGCATTTTCAAAAGTCCTCTTGAAAATGATCACAAATCATTCTATCATTTAAAGTCTTTGAAAGTTTTCACATTGATATGTGAGGGCTATCACTTCGGCTTCCCCTTTGATGTACCTATGTACATGTTTCAGGCTATGAAACATTTGGAGGGCTTCACAGCTGACAATGTCTATATTGCTGCACCAGATCGGAACACATTTCAGTACAACCCCCAGCTCAAGAATCTAACAATCAGGGAGACTGATTTGTCAGATTTGGACCCAGAATTGTTTCTGCCAATCCCAAACCTGCAGGTTCTTGATCTCTCTTACAGTAAACTCAGTTCTTTGGATTTTCTGGCCGAGGCCGATCTATATGAACTAAGGCACTTGACGTTGACCAACAATGAGTTGACAGTGATCAATGAGACGGTCTTCCATTACCTCCCTGCACTGATATATCTGGACCTAGATAATAACCCATTCATTTGTGACTGCTCTAATGCTGGATTCATCCAATGGGTGAAGAGTAACAACCAAACTCAGGTCGTTAATACCTACAAGTACATGTGTTCCTTTCCTGTGGCTGAACAAGGAAACAAGTTACTGGACTTTGACATCCAGTCCTGTTGGATGGACTATGGCTTCCTCTGCTTCATTACGAGTACTTGTCTGGTTGTTCTAACTCTGCTTTCATCCTTCATCTACCACTTTCTGCGATGGCAGCTAGCCTACGCCTTCCACCTCTTCCTGGCCTTCCTCTATGATAGCAGGAAGAGGCGGAAGGGCGCTCCTCATCGCTACGACGCCTTCATCTCCTACAACGTTCACGACGAGGACTGGGTTTACAGAGAGATGCTCCCAGTGCTGGAAGGGGAGCAGGGCTGGACACTCTGTCTGCACCACAGAGACTTCCAACCAGGTAAACTTTGTCTGTCTCTCTATCTCCCCTTCTCTGCTTCTTGTCTGGAGTTTATGTATCACACAGCACCAACAACTTTCAGAAGTAGGGAAGTCACGAAAACCAATACTTCTTCCAGGACGTAGGAGAGCAGTATCGTAACCCCACAAGAGTTCTATCTAGTCTTACATCTAACTGTTGTGACTGGTGTATGGAGATATTTTGTATTTGATGTGGATTATCAGGAACAAGTTACAGACGACAAAAAGCCAGTATGCCATGGGTGCCACAGAGCATTTTAAATGAGAGAAGGAAACATCTCAAACTGACCTAAGCAGCTCAAAGACAGATATCTGTTCAGGCTGAGTGATTTTCAGTTATTAAACTGATAGTTTGGGTTATTTGACCTGCAGGTTGTGAGAGGTACTTATCTATAGTCAGTTTATTACCTGATTTGGATGCCCACATAAAATAGCTAAGATCAGTTTAAGTGTACGCTTTATTTTAAATATTTTCACTGCTTCATCTTGCCGTCAAACAGCCCTTCACTTTGGAATTACAGTTTGTGAGCCATTTAACTACCGTATTACTATACTCAGCACACCTGCACTTAGCTCTCCCTGACTCAAACAGCTGATCCGAGGAGTAATACAGTGCACGCCATAGTTGCGCTTGTGTGTAGGAATATTATATAGTATAGAAATATTCAAAATATAGAGTACACTTAAACTGATATTAGCTTTTTTTGTGGGTATTTTTTTAAGTGGCTAAAACAAATTTTTTTTTGCTGGTGTTCTTGCTGCTTCTCCAAGTGCACTGATCTGAATCTACTACAGGTAGTACACTGACTTTGAGGTAAGTACCTCTTAAAATACCACATTAAATAACTTGAACTACCACTTTATCTTCATATTAACAACGTGTTGTCAACATGTTCATGTCCTGAAATGTAACTGTTATTGTTTGTGAATCGTGATGTGCTGTTGTGTTGATTTTGGTACCAAGAAAAGTGGAATTTCATTGGTGTTGTCATCAACTGTCATCAACAGAAAAATCACAATATGGTCATTGAATGCCGTCCACAGACCAGGTGCTGTGGGGCAATGACATGTATCAAGGGGAAGATGATTGCAAACTTTTTTTCAGTGTCTTGAGAAAGACTATTTGTGGCAGAAACATTGGTAATATACACATTTCTTCGAAAGCCTTAAAACATTTTTTACATTTTCCTGAAACAATGCTTGTGGTTGTGTTTTTTTTGCTAAAGCATTAGTTTGAAAATATTGATATTTGATATCATTTTCATTATTAGGTGGTAATTGTTTGAAACTGTTCTTTCAACAGTGACATTTAGATTTACTCTCAGTGTGTTGATTTGTGCCCACTCTTATCTGCTTCCTGTCAGGGATATTGTGAGTGCAGGGTGCTCACATTATAGATTTTATTTTTGAGGTACTGGAGTTTCACATCCTTTTCTTTAGCTCTTTTTTCAGCTTTTTATTTTCAGGCAGGAGGAAGAAAGCCAACGGAAAAAACAACTAGTGAGATAGAAATGTTCGTTATCTCTTTCAGCTCAGGGGGCAGGATTAACTGTTAGCTCCAGTGGTCTGGTCAGAGCTGAAGCTGTGGATGGTTTTACACTGTTGATACTGTGTTCGAGGCAGTTTAATGAACATTACCAGCATTTGTCAGGCTCTGTGTGTGACTGGTGTTTAGAGTTTCAGTTCTTGAGTCGCTGACAGCTGAGTTGACAGCTGAATAGGATGAAACAGGCTTTGGATGAAAAGTGTGTCACTTTGTTCTGCTCATAATTTCCCAGAGAAAAAAAAAATGAAACAGGCGTCCAGAGTCTCTGTTCATGATCCTGTGTGATCAATTACACTGACAGCAGGACAACATTAGTGTTTTTATGCTAATGTTGTGCTTTTAAGTTGAACCTGCGCTGTCAGTTGATGTTTTTGACAGACACAGGTCATTTCTTTGTACCTGTGGAGATAACTGTGTGTCGTCTCACCATCACTGTAGCTTTGGGCAGGTGTAAAGATGTTCAAACTGATATCATAGTAAGCCAAACACTGAATTACCACATTTTACCACCAGGTGTCACACTCACACACGCTCCCGAGTGGAGCATAATGATGGCCTCATCCTTTGGAAGGGCGCGGTCTATGAAGGTGTGGCCCTTCGTCTCCATCGTAGACCACGAAGGCATAAGGCACACGAGACAGTCTGGTCTGTGGAGGATTTTCGCTTTACGTCACCAGCTCTGCGCATCCTTGCCTTGGTGTTGCACAGCGGTGCTCCTGTTGCCTAGCAACTTTGACTTTTCTTCACAAAAACTAGAGCCCTTGGTTTTGTTAGCTGTTGTACCCCGATAGTTACATTTAAAAGTGTAATCCGCGGGCTCTCTGTCGGGGTTGTTTGCTGCTATATTATTTTTATTGATTGAATCTTGGGATGGGTTGGGCCCAGGAAAAGAAGGATGCATCAGAAGGAGCCTTTGATATGGGACAGCCTAGTCATGCCACTGTGATTGGGATTTGGGACACAGCTTGGGAGAGCACGTAAATGAGAGTGACTCCAGTCCACTTGGTCGCAGTAATGCACAGCTGGCTTGATAACCATGAATAAGAAGTAACACAACTGAGTGAAAAATCAACAACCATTTAGCTGAACTTCTTCTTTAAACATCAAAATAATGAATACAATAAGATACTGATACTGATAAAACTTTCAACCTGGTGGATCGTACTAATGCTCGAGTGTCATGAGCAGTGATTTAAAAGATGGATTTTCCACTATATTGAAAGACACCATCTCTTTAGGAGTGTATGTGGAGACTGCTTCTGTTATATATATATATCGTCTCTCTTATATTTCTATCAATCGCTTTGTAGTAGACAGATATGATATGTTTGCAGATGGGCATGAAAATTAGATGTACTACCACCTTTTGCCATGACTTTCTTCCTGCTGTGTTTAAATGTTGCCGGTTCACATAAAATCAAACCGGTTTAAGCTCCTACACTGGACCGTACTGGTCAGCCAAACTCATGTTAGTTAACAAAGGGCTGACAGACGTCTATCAGAGGTTGTGTGTGATTAAAAAAAGGTTTTGGAAATGAGAGGATGTGTGTCACATACAGTTTCACGTCTAAACTGTCAGTTTACAGGTTTTGTTTTTTTTTGTCTATTTTACGATGTTGTGTTTCTATAAAAGGGGAACCCTTCTATTGTCACTGTCAGATTTCATCAGCTGCAGCTAATGAAATTAGCGCTAATTCAATGAGTTAGTGGTTTTAAAACTAGAACCCTGTGAAGTGAAGTGAGTCTTGAATGTGCAGATGATGGTTACATCCTGTTGTCTCGACAGGTAAGCCCATCATAGAGAACATCACAGACGCCATTTACAGCAGCAGGAAGACCATCTGTGTGATCAGCCGGCACTACCTGCAGAGCGAGTGGTGCTCCAGAGAGATACAGATGGCCAGGTGGGGGCACCACCTTTATTATTTTGTCTTGTCTGTTAAAGACAATAATAGAGTTTAACGGTCTGTCCTGGTCTGTCCTGGTCTGTCTTTGTGTGGTCTGGTCTGTCCTGGTGTGGTCTGGTCTGTCCTGGTGTGGTCTGCTCTGTCCTGGTCTGTCCTGGTGTGGTCTGGTCTGTCCTGGTGTGGTCTGGTCTGTCCTGGTGTGGTGTGGTCTGGTCTGTCCTGGTCTGTCCCGTGTGTGTTTTTGCAGTTTCCGTCTGTTTGACGAGCAGAAGGACGTGTTGATCCTGCTGTTCCTGGAGGAGATCCCGGCTCGGCAGCTGTCTCCCTACTACCGCATGAGGAAGCTGGTGAAGAGACGCACCTACCTGAGCTGGCCTCAGGCCGGACAGCACACGGGGGTCTTCTGGCAGAACGTACGGAGAGCTCTGGAGACAGGAGACGCTCCCACCGAGACCACAGACCCGCTGACTGGACCTGCAGGATGCTGAGAGCTGTACTGGAGAATTTTACAGTGTCTGAGGAGCCTTACAGTGAACAGCCTCCTCTGCTGGTGAGCAAAGATCAGATATCCTATGATAGATAATAGAAATAACAACAAAAAGAAAATTTCTGCAGCAGATTAGTTTATCTAAGTCAGAGTTTATCAACCCCACACTGGGTTAATTAATAGACAGAGAATAGTGTGTCTTTCTGGATTTGTAATATTCATATTTTTACCCATAACCAACTGACATGTCTTGTCTCAAAAATTGGTCCTCATTCTCAGAGTCCCGACTGACTCGGACCTGAACACACAGACATGAAACACATGTTGGTCTGGTTCAGTGTGACATCACTTCCTGACCATATCATTATCTCTGATGTCCATCCAGTATAAACCTCAGAAATCCACTTAGAAACCAGAGAGAAAAGGCTGCAGAACTTCATTCAGAATCGTCATGTTTTGAAATTTTCTTCAGTATCACAGTGATCCAGTGATAGTTGACTGTTCATCCATGACACGGGAAACAGAAGCTGATCACAGCTGATTCAGCTCGTGTTAATGAGACAGTTTGACTGAACAGAGGGGAGGGCGATGGATAGCTTGTGTTGTATTATTCTGTAAAGTTAAGACTAAACTCATGTTGATATTAATTTCGTCCACACAAACAGATTGTTGCAGTGTAAACGTGACACATGTATTATTATTTTTTTTAAATTTTATTCATGATTTATTATTTAAAAAAAAAAAGATATAAAAACAGCTCTGTTGGTTCTTTTCTTTTCATTCCAGTTCTGATCATTGAAACTTAGTTAAACCTGGTTTTCTGCTTTATTTACTTTTTGAAGCTTCCTGTACCTGTCTGACTTCCAGTGTGTAATATATAAATATAACTTTTGTAGCTGCAGTTTGGCCTCCCCAGACTCTTACTGTGCTCTGTACTAATGATATTAAAGGTCCCTGTAGTTACTGAATAAACATCATATATATTTAAAAATGTTTAACTCTGTCATTTTTTTTGCACTCTGCAGTTTGGGTGTAGATCTGGGTGTGGACAGTAGATACGTGTCCCTACCAACATCAAAGTGTTACTGAACTCTCCCTGTCAATATATTTACCCATCTCAGATGATCTTACAGTTACAGACTGACATATGGAGGATACTCGACTGTGATCTGACAACCCTCATTAACACATGAATATTATTTATTCCGTAAATAAATTTGACCAGCTGATCTGTTTGTTATTGTCAGGCATCATTTTATTGAGCCTGGGCAACACACACACACACACACACACACACACACACACACACACACACACACACACACACAGACATGGCTGGTTTGAACACGGCTCACAGCAGATAGTTCTTCATCACCTACAGGCTTTTAAACATTTATGTTCTTGTCACATTTTCTTTAAAAGTCTATCACATCAACATTTCTCTTAATTAAAAAATGTGAAATATCTCTTTTCAAATCATAGAAAAACATTCAATTCAATTCACGTAAACTCTCTGCAGAGTCAGACTCTTTATGTGTGTGTGTGTGTGTGTGTGTGTGTGTGTGTGTGATAATTGAATAGATTAATAAGAGACCGTCTTGTCTCAGAACAATCAACCCATCTGATTTTATGACTCAATCAGCACACACACACACACACACACACACACACACACACACACACACACACCATCATATATCAGTTGTTTACTTACACTTCATTTACTTTGGCTCTGACATAAACACATTGGAAATGTTCGCTCTCATTTATTTGTACTTTATTAACAATATATTTTACAGATTTCAAGACACAAGAACTGTCAATAAAGCTAAAAAAATTAAATGAGTACAAGTGATGAACTGTGTACTGGATCCTTTGGTACCTTTTCATTTATTCATGTATGTATAAGGTGAGACAGGTGAGCCCCAGGCTCTCAGGTGAGCTCTGATGATGTGAAGTTCAGGAGCTGAGTGAAGAATAATACAAGAAGAATATTTTGATATCAATTTGAGCATCACTGCCGCGACACTCAAATCAACAGAGAGACAGTGTCTCAGGTAAGATTAGAAACTGGCTGTAGGATTAATGTTGGTGCTACAAAACAGTTACACCTCCTCACCACTGGGGGGCCTTGTACTTCCCTTCCAGTTACTTCCTTCCGTTTTTAATCCACTGTCAAAAGCCTAAAACATCTACAAATGATTATTACAATCGTAACGTTCATTATCTACATGATGTGATTCCTGGTCAGGCCACCAGATGGCTCGAAACAATGCGCAGTTTACCTGACATCAGCGATGCAGAGCCAATCAGCTCAAAGCAAACACAGAGAGAAGAAAGACCTGGAAGATAAGAGAGGAGGAGGTGAATTTAATTTACTGCTCTGAGCAGAGAGAAGAACGACAGGCAGAGGAGAGAGAGCGAAAGATGAAGACGACTGAGGTCGAAGACGACGAGTTTAGATTTAATTTACAGTGATGGACAGAAACATGAAGGAGACGCTTTAAAGTTTTTGTTTTTTTAAATGTGTGATTTTATTTTTCTGCCCCTGCAGAAGGTTTTATATCAAACGATAAAATCACTTTATATTTCATGGTTTTCTCCCTCAGATTAAGATTAAGACTTAATATAAAGAGCATTTAAAGATGAAACTTGAGACAATCAAGACAAGTGTGAACCCAAAATCACAACTGGGTAAAGGCTCGGACTGAACAGCCCGACTTAAAGCAACAGTTTACAGATTTTAAGGTTTGTTTATCCCCGTCTTGTTTTTTTATCTTGTACATTTTCAGTTTGTGCTGAAAAAAAACTGATTGGAAACACTCGATAATTAAAGGTTCTTAACTGTTAAAACCAAGGGTCGTAAAAACCTCAAGCTTTTGTGAAAAAAAGTTAAGTTTTGTCAACGTTGCTAGGCAATAGGAGCCGTGCTTTGACGCAATGGCAACTGGTACAGCTGATGCAAAGCGCAAAATCCCTACTTCCCTATGCCAGTTTGTTTCATTTGGGTTCGGCCTTTGTGTTCTACGATGCGACAGGACACAGCCATTGACAACAAGTACGTGCCGGGTTCATCGTTGTTTTGTTTCCCCTCCCTTTAGTGTGGGATGTAGAATTCACTATAGATTAAGAAAGAAACAATGAAGCGAATCAATGTTTTCCAGTTTATACGTTTCTGTTGATGAAACTCAGTTTATAAAAGTTGAGGGTAGCGTTCAAATTTTCCTCCTTTTGTTCAAGGTCAACTCTCTTTCCATTGGTTCACTGACATTTTCAAGTCTTGTGTTTTATTCGTCCTGAAGCCAAAAACAGACTTTATTACAGTCACACACACACAGGAAGTGTCTACCTCAGGGTTAATATAATAGGACTGTGTGTTATTGTAGTGGGGAAGAGGAGATTATTGACTGTGGTATCCTTCAGCTCCCTGGAAACACGGCTTTATTACACTGTTCATTAATGCTGCAGCACGCACATGCATACACACACACACACACACACACACACACACACACACCTAGGGAATATCACGTAACTAATACATCTGAGCTCCTCTGTATGTCTCAGGCTTTACTGTGTCCACAATGATCATATTCATATTAAATGACTAAATGGGAACTCTCAGTCAACTCTGAGCCATTCACTCTGATGTGTCCTTTAATTGATTTCAGGTTGAATGTGCTGAAGCTCAGCTATGGTCAATTTCCAAAGAAGTTCAGTCTTTAACTTTTGATTGAATTTGATTTGATTGATCTGATTAAATCCACTGATATGAAATAAATCTGTTGTCCTTTATTGATCCAGAGAGAATCTCCTAGCTCATTTTATGTTTCACCCGGATATTAAAGTCAATAAATCCACTGTGGTTCCAATTTATGGTTTTAATATTGTCCATAAAAGCCACAGTTTGGTAAAATTGACCTCATCTTTTCCCTCACGACTCAAAACATCTTCATCTGATCACCAATCATATTGATTGGTGATCAGATTCTGTGTCTGGGTGAGTTCACAGTGAGTTGTTACAGTGATACATCTGAGGAAATCAGTGAGAAACTCAACTCACACACACAAATTATCAGTTTATGTAACAAGATGAATGAGGATTATTTTTTTTTAATTTTGATCAGTCTTGGTTCTGATGCTCAGACTTGTCAAGCGAAACATTCACAGGTACGACCAATCAAACTGTAACCTCTGAATGTGTTTCTGTCTGTGAGGTTTTACTTGTCCTGACAGACAGGAGGACCCTGAATGTCTCGTCTGAACTCCTTGCCCTTCTGTTCAGCTCAGAAACAATTTCACCTGCACACCGTCTCCTCCTGATGCTGTAATTACACATCAAATCTTTCAAACTGCAGCTTCTTGTCCTTAAATGTCACATTGTCTCCACAATGACAAAATGACTCAGCGTCCACACAAACATCCACCGGTGTGACTGACATTTTGACTGAAATAAAACATGATTTTCTATTATCAGGGATAATGATAATTATCAGCTGCTGAGGATAAACTGAAAACACCCACTGTCTGTCGTTTTCTGTATCATCACTTCACCTCTGTTATTTCACTTCTAACAGCTGGTTTCATCAGTGAACAGTAACCTAATGTCACCAAACTCCCTTTAAAACCCGAGCACTTTCACTTTGCCTCGTTAAAGCTCAACTTTTCGTGCCTTGTGAAACTCAGACTATAACCAGTTCTGGAAAAGTCTTCTGGTAAATTCTGTATCAAATTTATTGCAGGGAGATTAAATTACTTCATAAAAAATTCATATGTAACTTATAATAACATCACGATGCTCGGTGATTTCTTGAGAACTGTCTTGAGGAAGTTTCAAAGATTCAAGCTTGTTACAGTCGTGTGTGTTCCTAGTGTTCTGTTTGTCCCTTTTCCTCTCCCGTCTCCTCTGTAGCTCCACCCAGGTGCTATCTCATCAGTCCTGAATGAGGTTCACCTGGTCTGGGAATGAAGTGCATAAAAGCTCAGCATCAGCATCAGAGGCTTCAGGCATGGGGACTTCAGGTCTTCCTGCCTCTCAGCCTGGGAATCTGTTTCTGTTGAGTTGTGATTTTGTCTTCTGTAGTCTTAAGTTCGTCTTGTGGTTGTTTTTTTATGTCAATAAATTCCGTGGACTTTGGTTGTTTTAGAGTTTTGGATTGTTTTCTGCGGTTGATTTGTGTTGTATGCCCCACAGGCCCACCAATTGTGGGGCGTAGCAATTGTGGGCTCATCCAGTTTAGCTAAAAAAAATCTATTAATCTGCAAATTATTTTCTCAATTAATTGGTCAGTAATATCAGCCAATAGTGGAGAGTGTTCATCACATGTTCCCAGAATCCAAGTTGAATTTTAAATGTCTTCTGTACGACCTGTCATGGACGGATCATGAGACTTTAGGCCCCCATCCTCCTACAGGCCATCCAGACTGAAAGAGACATAAAACAAATGTGACTGTGTTAATATGTCACTGAGGTTGTTTGAACCTCCTTCTGGTCGCTTTGCATCCCTTTTATCATTGTTTTGCGTCTCTTAGAGGTCGTTTGATCGATTTCTCAAATATTAAGTCTTTTAAGACAGAAGTTCAGGGGACCATTTGACCTCATGGGCCCCTGGTCCTCTGTCCAACAGTCCCCTTCAATAATCCCTCCATGCCAAAAAAACAAAATATAAACATCTAAGAAGCATCTTAACTTATGTAAACAATGGATTATCAGTTGTCATGGCGATCTCTTCTGCCAAATATATAGATTTCTGTGCGGATCCACGAGTTATTAAAAAACAATCATTTCCTGCTGAGAGTCTACACACACACACACACACACACATTTGTGTGTGTGGTTGTGTTGTGGTTGTATGACTGACAGCAGCACAGACACACTGAGACAGGCGGAGATGGAGAGAGAGACAGTAAATAACCAGGAGATGGAGGAATATCTTTGTGTGTGAGCAGACATTCTCCTGTCAGTCGTCCTGAGGGGAAGAAGATCCTCAGACTGAGGGAGGTCTCACTCCTCTCTCCCCGACTTCACAACTCTGTTTTACTGGGTGAAGGATTTTTAATTAAGCTGTAAAACCTCAGAGTGTCCTGCGGCTGTTTTCAGATGTTGACTGATCTGAGGTCAGATCATGCGCAGAGCCAGACCTTTCAAACAAACATGGTTTAGCCCAAACGTAATGGGGTCTGGGGACGTTCTCCACCAGGGAGAATCTGTTCCCATTCACAGCAGCTACAGTATATACACAAATTTTCAATCATCATCAACATCACCTGGGAAAAACATGATAACTGGGATAAACCACCCAGAGCCTGCATCATATTTTCTTCAAACATTTCCATCACTCATCATTCATCCAACTGTAACACAACGAATGTTGAGGACTGATTTCACTCCTGCCTCTGTCTGATGTCAGTATTATTAAGTTTCACAGGAGGAGATGGAGGAAAAGAAAGAGATTGACTATTCTTTTTTTCACTTAGGACAAGACAAAGTGTGAATTATTAAAGAAGACAAACAGCTGCAGCTGCTCCAGAGTTCAACTTTAAACACTTCATTAATTCTGAACCTTGAACCTGCAGTGAGCAGGACTGAGCTGCATCTGAGGAGACTGCAGGTAACACTGTGGTCGGTATGTGTGTATCACAGTTAATGGATTTAACATGAAATTCGAATTCCTATTCCTATTTAGACTCGGGTCGTGGCGCACTTCAGTCTCTGGTGGTGGAAATGAGTTTCACAAACCAACAAAATCCTGATGATAAAAAAAAGAATTCAACTCTTTTCAAACAAGGAAAAAAATAATCCTGGGCAAAAAATAATAAAATCACCTTTCAGGGCTTCTGTACAAAAAAGAAACTGGTGTCACATTTAATTTTTCCCACTGAGATAAAGATTTAATAACCAGATTATGTGTCTAATGTTCTGCTCTAACAACCACATGTGCTGCCAACGTGCCTCTGAGCAAAATCCTTTAGTTTTCACCGCACAGCTGCAGGGACATGTCGATCTCATGTGATCATTTTCTGAAACTGTCTGATCAGGAATGACCCTCAGTAGAGATCAGATGTCCACCAAGACCTAACAGTCCTACACATGTTCTTCAGAACCAGATTATTATCAGGATCCAGATTATTTCAGGATCTGCATCAAACTGTACAGACTCGGAGATCAACACCATAAATGTCTGATTTTTTTTACATCAAGGTCCAAACATTATTTCCTGAGAAACTGACAAACATGAAAAAATATGTTCCATCTCACAGTGTTAACGACAGTGATAAAACATTCCTGAATCTGCCCCTTTCACTGGATCTGCACCAAAGTTTAATGGGCTCTTCCCTGGTCTGTGAACCATCACATCCACCAAGTTTGGTGCAAATCCGTTTGGCACTTTTTGTGTAATTCTGCAGACAAACAAACCAACAAACAGACAAACCAGCAGACACAGGTGGAAACAATGTCCTTTGTTGAGGTAAATATGAATTGAATCGGTTTGGCTGCAACTCTTCTTCTCGGCCTCCAGGCTGCAGTAACAGGAGATAGACCAACAGCGCCTCCCAGTGGTGTCAGTCACATACAAGCCAGAGACTCACAGTGGAGCAGGACACACACACACACACACACACACACACACACACACACACACACACAGACCCACACATACACACACACACACACCAGGTATCATTGTCTGACATTCAGCCTGACACTCAATGTTTCAGTTTCTGTCATCTCTCACTAATATAGATGTGTTGTACTTTGTCTTGTTCAGAATTACGAGGACTCTTAGAAAATGAGGAATGAAGAAATTGCAGTGAAATTGTGTGATAGAAAGCAGCAACACAATGAACCAGTGAGGATGTTGGTGAAACTAACAGATAATATGAGCTGATAACAGCCCGATAATCAATAGACAAGAGTCGAGAACTGACGATTGATGTGAAGTACTACTACACAACCTAGAGTTTCCTCTCCTTCAGAATCACCTGTAATCTGCTTATTGTGAGTTTTTCAGCCACTTTTATGACTGTCAGCATGTTGATGATCATATCTGTGGAACTTGATGCAGATCTTCTTCTTCATCTGGAGATTAAAGAGCAAAGAGAGTCAGTCTTCTCTGACAGTCTGCTGACACACGCTGACTCACACAACACACTGAAGCAACACTGACACCTGCTGGAACAAAGTCACAACTGCACTTTATGTTACAGAGCTGCTGGTGTTTCCTCAGAAGAGTTCCTCTTAATGATCCTCAGACAGAGAAATGAGACGTAAAGGGCAGACCCATGTTTTCTCTGCAGAGAATTCTGGCAGGTTCGGGACCTTCCTAATGGAGCTTGATTATCGTTTTAGAAAGAGACTCTAACATGCAGATCTCAATTTATCAATGTATCATAAATCATAAAGCGGGCTTCAAGTGTTGCAAACTTTCTTTTCTGATTAAAATTTTTACTTCGAATCATCAATTTTTCTCATTTCCCCGTCCCAAAGGAGGACCAACAGTAAGGGGTAAAACACAAAGCATTTTCCCATTGTTTCACACTGTTACACATAAAATGTAGTCATATATCACTCATACTTTTCTTAATTATTATTCCTACAAATCCCTTTTGTGTGATCAAACATTGTTTGAATCCACAAAAGTGGAATACCACAAGTTTCCAATAACACTGAATGCTGTATATCACAATGGACCTCTGTGTCATTTACAGTACGCCTCGTCAGTCCAAACCCCACTGGTCTGCACTGATACCCACAATATAATCATGGTTTCCGTTGTGCTGATATTTACTTTGTGATATACAAACGTTTCTGCTGTCTTCTGTGTGTTTTACGTTCAAGATGTCACACTGTTCACATGAAGCATCAAGAAATCAACACTTTCTCTAACCACTTTGTTAAGAAAGTAAATCCAAAGCCAACCGACACTGAGGGACTTGTGTCGTTTCAGTGTGTTTTGACCGTGGACTGTTCTCAGAGCCAGGCGTCGACCTTCCAGCATTTTTGTCTTCCGTATTTTAAATTCAAACTGTTGCGTGTTCGGCCCAATGCCCGTATGTGTGCGGTACATAAAAGCAGACAACTGTGCGCCCATCTGCTTCTTCGCTGCACGCGGCATTTCCTGTTCACCTTATTTCTGAAACTTTCCCAGGTAGGAAAAGTTCTGGCATTTGTTTGTTCCCCAGATTACTTTTCTTATGCTGTTATTCAAATTATTCTGGCAAAGACTCGGCCGGGTCTGGGCCGAGAGATCCGGCCGAAGTGCGGTCCGCCCACAACCAAGCCTGAAGCACACAACACGCGTTACACGGCCCAGTGCTGTTCTGGAGTTGGGCCTGAATGGCGTTTGTTAATTTCCTGCTATTTTCCCCATGTCAGCCTTTCCCTTAGATGCAGAATGGGATCAGATGTTCTTTTATTCAAAGACACATTTACACAACATGAACCCTCACATTCTCATGGACACAGAGTCAACCAGCAGGTTCAGGTTCTCCCTTTGGTTTCCAACTTTAGAGGAGAGTGCTTCATGTTCACAAATATTCACCAATCTGTTCTGGGGAACAGGAATAAGAAATGTGAATTCTTATAAAGGGTTGGGTTCTTTAGGTACACCATCCATGATTATAACATAGTGCTCCATCCACAAAGCATCTGGAGCAGAGAAATAACAGCATAGATATTAAAGTCATTATAGAAGCCTATTGGGGACTTTAATAAGATGATCATGTAAACTTGAAAATGAAAATGTAGTTTCATGATAGCAATGAAATTTTTCACACATGTAGTGTATGTGTCCTAGGATTACACTGGACTTGACTTTGTGAATATGAGCAAAGCAGGAGAAGCAGTCAGCAGGTTCTGTTTGAAAGTATTTCATCTTTAGCTTGCAGTCAGTCAGGTGTGAGTATAGTTACAGCTGAGATATTTCTACAAACGACAGAAAGAAGACACAGGTCAAATTCATCATATTATCTTGAATAAAGCAAATTAAATTAATAAATTAATCCACAATCACTACAGTGCTATTGTATTGTAATAAACTCCCCACTATACTATTGTACTGATTAAGGATTAATCCGCTCCTAAAGTAGGTTTATGGACTACAGGCAGCTTTAAATGAAAACATCTGATCAATGTAACACAAACAAACAGTTTGACCTTCACCCTCAGTGAACTGAGTTCACTGGGAACATCTGATCCCATCTTTCTGAACTGAGTTCACTGAGGGTAATTCATTTATTCATTACCTACAGACCTGCGGCTCACACACCAGAGCAGGTGATAATTACTACACACACACACACACACACACAAACAGACACACACACACACACAAACAGACACACACACACACGCACACAAACAGACACACACACACACACACACACACAAACAGACACACACACACACACACATGGAGCTGAGAGCTTCTCTTGTTGCAGCTGCTGTGATGGCGCCTCCATCACTCAGGACTGCAGGCATTAACATTAACATCCTGTGATAACATTGCTACACACACACACACACACACACACACACACACACACACACACACCACACACACACACACATTCTCTCTCTCTCTGTCTTTGTGTGTGATTGGGACAATATCAGGTTGCAGTGATTACAGTCACGTCTTTAAAAAACAACACAAAAAATTCAAGCAGTTGAAACTGGAGTTTAGATACAACATTGTACTGTGTACATCACCCTATAATGTTAATGTGATATATATAATATATAACGTTAGTATAGATTTATCATGAGTTTGTATACTGGCCAGTGAGTAACGTGGAGTTATGTTTAGACTGCATGTACAGAGTTTATCCAGCAGAGGTCTCTGACACGATGGTTTTAACACAGAGCTGTGTCACTGTTGTCTCTGTGGTTATTTAGTCAAACACACCCAACACTGAACTTCTCCTGACAAGTATCAGCTGTGTATCAAAGTGGTGTCTGATCATCTGCGGCTCAGACAAATCACATACGTCAGGTATCTGCTTCCTCTGAGCCTCAGAGCTACACTGTTTCCAACTATTAAAACACATCAGTGAGTCTCACTTTGACATGTTCCTTCATCACCCTCAACACACACACTGAAGTTTATCCTGAATCAGTCATGCACACACACACACACACCCCCATCCTGCTGCCACAAATACTCACTACAGCACCAAATGTGGATTAATCCACCGCTGAAAATAGTCCCAAAGACGCTGTTTCCACCAGTTTGTCTGATAGAAACTACAGTGATCGGCTTTTTGACTTTTTAAAAAATATGTTGAGTGTCAAGAGACGGACTAACACGTTGTTGGGTTTACAGATGGGATTTATTGACATTGATAAAAATATCATAGTCGTTTATAAAGGTGAAGATTTCAAACACACTCAGCTTCTGTCATGTGATGATTTGCTGTTCCTAACCACAGTAACTGAGGCGTGTGAAGACAGACATTAATAGACATGTCTAAAGAACACTGTAGAAAACCATCATTAGATATAGCCATTATTTAATCTTTCTTTAATTGGTTGATCGTAGCTTTAACTAATTTAACATAAATATCTGTTGTGTGTGTGTGTGTGTGTGTGTGTGTGTGTGTGTGTGTGTGTGTGTGTGTGTGTGTGTGTGTGTGTGAAGATTTTGTTGTGATTTGTTACTTAAAGTTTTTAGACTCAGAAGTGTTCATAATGTGAGATAAGGTTCAGATACCTTCACATATTTTATGGATTCATTTTATTCATCTGTATATTGACACCCCTGTACTTATATATTTTATTATCATGTTTTATTTAATTCAAGTAGATCTTTATGTTTTCTTGTCTGAACCAAAACAACATAAAAACTGCAGACACACACACACACACACACACAAACACACTTCAGTTGATCCTTTTCTTCAGTGAACTTCCCCGTAAACCAACCTCTCCATCCCTCCATAGGTCTCCCCATGTCTCCATCATCACCTCCGTCTCCCAATGAGCTCGGGTCCATCGCTATAGCAACTGGTTGTCACGGGCAACGAGACACAGCCAGCACCAGGCAGCATCCTCCTCGCAGTTGTTGTCGAAAGGCAGAGCAAGGCAGAGAGAGAAGGCGCGGCGCGAGCAGAGCAGCAGAGGAAGACGCGTTTATCTCGCCAAAATAAAACCAACAGAATAAAATAACAGAAAACAGAAAACAGACCACTGGATTCTGGATCCTGGACTCTGGATTCTCCTGCTGACCAGTGTTTCTGCTTCCACCTCTGGAGCGAAAACCAGAGGATGAGAGGATGGTGACAACTTGTTCTTCCAGGAAAGTGTTGCTTCAGCGCTCAGCTGTGTTGGAGTGCAGGCGGTGACCCCACCACCCAGACAGAGACCACCGCCGCCACCGCAGGGTGAGTCCCAACTTACCATTTTTATTTAATTCTCTGATTTTCCCTGAATCGTGTCTGTCAGCCGTCCGTTGGGTCCAGACTGAGAGGGTTCAGGGTGGTGCAGGGAGGTGAGCAGTGTCGTAGACCTCTGTGTGTATGTGCAAGGGGTGTGTGTGATGGGTGTGTGATGGCGTCTCCAGCCTTTTAACACTGAAGGTTTCATGTTTCTCACTCTCTGCTCAGGGGCCAAAACCTGGCTCCATCACCCCACAACATTTGGTCCTTAATCAGAGCATCTGCAGTTTGTTTCCCGACTAAAAGAGGAATTTAAAGTCTTAAATTTCCTTCACAAACAGCTCCAATATTCCCTCCAACCTGCCGCTGGCTGTAATGTTATTTATATCATGTTTTAGTTTGAGATTTCAGCAGAAACTGTATGAAAATCTCCAGCCCTTTTGTTCCAGACCTCTGATGTAGAATCCATCAAATGATAATCTTCCATTCATCCATTTTCTGCTTTTGCTCCAGGTGCAGGTCATGTTTAATGACTGATTATTGATATTTCAGGAATTATTGTCATATACAGCTGAGAGGCTCCGTCACTGTCAGTAAATCCATGGACGTGGTAAATGATTCTGGGCTATCCCATCCCTCCTGGTTTTCATTCACATCTATGATCCTTTGATGGATGAAACAGGTATTAGATGGTGTGAGATTCTAACATGAATCTGCAGGAGCTTTGTTTTCTTCTGTTGATTTGCTCTGTCAATGTGGGGACTGGGTGTTGACACGCTGGGTTTGTTCAGTCTGATCAGAAGAATCCCCCTAAAATAAAAATCTGAGGCACCACTTTGTGATAAAGCTCCATGTATAAAGGCTTTAGCAGCTGTAATTAATGGTTTTACTAACGGTTAATAAATCATTAACTGATGCGTTATACATCATTAACATTATTAGGACGTTAAGAAGAACGTTTGTGTTGCCAGGTTGTGTAAAATCCTCCTCCTGCAGACACTGACTGACCCACTGATCTACAGGAAAGCTGCTGTGGAACATCTGGACCAAACTCCATTTATAACCTGGTTATTATCATTTACAGCTGCAGACTTATTATGGTAGAACCACTGGATCTGTCTTTGGGAGTGAAGTCGTGGCTATAGGGTGGGGGCAGGTTCAAGCTAAAACACTGTGTCATGTTTCTCTGTCTGTCATCTTGTCCACAGATCCACAGATCTCTCGGCCTTTATTGACGTAAACTGATTATTTTGGGGTCTAGACTGATAATGTCACCTGATGCTTGAGGATGTTGTGATAGGCATGATTCAGTGGTTTCTGATGGTTTACAGAGGGAGGGTTTCACAGAGACAGTGATGTTAGTGATAATGAAAAGAAGTGTCAGCTGTAGCACTGCTGTCGATCAGAGTTCTCACTGAACAAAGTTCTCACTGAACTGATTGATCGGTTTTAAATCAGATAACAATTTGAAAACTGAGCTGGGTTCGTTAATGATATGTAAATATGTTTCAGCTAAAACCAGTGTGAATTTTATCAACAAAAACCCATCATAAACAAATTTATAGATGATCTTTTCTCAAAATGAAAACAAAATTAAAACTGAATAAAAAGTCATTTTGGAAACTATGATGAATTATTTCATTTATCATCAACAAATAAAAAATGATGATGTGAAAAAGCTAAATTGGCCAAATTAAAATGACTAAAACGAAAGCTTAAAAAAATCAAATAAACAGATTCATCTGAACCGTGAGCCCAAATTAAAACCAATACTGGAATGAAACCCGGATAAAACAGGGGATTTAGTTGGGGAACACTTTCTGATAAGGTACCGTTTCTAAAAGGTTTATAAACTGTAATTAATGACTTTATAAATGGTTAATAATTGGTTTAATAACACACTGCTTTCTGAGTTTAAAATGATTCATGTACAAATCTGTTTTATTTATTAAACTGTAGACGGAGGATCTTTTCAAAATAAAGCCCTGAACAGTTTTTATTCCTCTGTGAACTTCATCCAAAGAGCAGTAAAGAGTAAAAACCTGAGTCAGATCAGTATTTGCTGTGACCCCCTTTAAACCAGCTCCAGTTCTCCTTTTCTTTATGACTGTGTGTGTTTGGACTCGCTGTCCTGCTGCAGAATGAATCTGGACCAATCAGTAGCCTCCTGATGATGGTGGAGAAGAGTCTGAAAATCTACAGTGACTCAAACTAATGCAAAATAGTGCCGCACGTTGTTTTGCATGAGTCCTTGTTGCCCTGACTCTCTAAGACAGAGGTGTCGAGTACAAAGTTTGTACAATGAAAAACAGCAGGCTGAAATATTGAACTTCACTTTAAAGGCAAGATAAAGGGAAACAGAGAGGGAACAACCTGGAGAAGAGAAGAAAACACAGACTAATAGATGAGGAAATGAACAGGTAAAATGACAGAGAGGAAGGCAGGACGTTTTCTGCCTGCAGATCTGAACTTTAAACTCAGAATGAATCAGCACGTTTACGTCTTCTTTTCTCTGTGACTGTGTTTCCTGAATCATAACAGGCTTTTGTCAGCTGATCCAGTCAGTCCGGTCAAGATGTCAGGTTGAGTTCAGATGATGTTTGTGATGTTAGAGAAGCTCATCCTGTCACACGAGACAACAACATGAAAATGTTTTTTACACCCTCAGAGGTGAAAGTGTTAAAACACGCCGACTGCAAACAGGAGGCAAGCCGCTGCGACGCCAGATCTGTCGACACATCTCATCCAGAACAGTCCCAGCGCGGACTGCACGCGCTCAGTGCAAACCTGAGACTGAACAGGATTGAGGAAAGAAAGAAAAGACAAGAGAGAGGAGCTGTCAGAGTATTTATATCCTCAATGACCTGTTTTAACTCCATTTATATTTAGATTCCTCAAAAACAGATCTGTTGTGTGTGTGTTTGTGTGTGTGTGTGTGTGTGTGTGTGTGTGTGTGTGTGTGTGTGTGTGTGTGTGTGTCTGTGTGTGTGTGTTTGTGTGTGTGTGTGTGTGTGTGTGTGTGTGTGTCTGTCCATATTTAATTAGAGACAGAAAAGGGCCTCTCAGAGAGACAAAGCAACTGATGGATAGACAGACACTGGTCGAGAGACGCATGGAAACAACTGTAATTACGAGAGGGAGACTCAAAACAACCACAAAGAGATGCAAAGAGGCACAAAGAGACAAAGGAGAATAAAAAAGATGCAACGAAACACAAGACAACCACAAATAGATGCAAAGTGACGCAAAACAAAACAATAAAAAAACAAAATGACTTTTCAACATTTTGTTGTAAATTGCAGTGAGGGTGGAGCAGCAGACTGAAACAACAGAGAATCATAACAAACCTAAAATAGAAGAAAAGATAAAACAGAGAAAGAAGTGTGAAAGAGAGAGAGAGATTGATGGAGGGATGAGGGGAGGAGGAGAGGCGGCGACAGTCCAACACTTCCTGGTATCAGACAGAAAGATTTCATCAGCGGGGAGATGAAACACAGAGAACGTGATTACGGCTGTGAAGGAAAGTGAAATGAAGAGTGAGAAACTGGTTCATCAGCTGAAATCTGAAAAAAAAACAGATTCATTAGAAACTGAACAGAAACCCGATCAAACAACGATCAGAGTCTCTTGATCCGAACTGTGAATGACTCCATTAACACATAAACACACCGTATACAAAACGGTACAAATGTACAATAATACAAAATATAAAATCTTTTCAGGCTCAATTGAATCACGTCTGAGGCCCAGATATAGTTTGAATTTTTAATATAATTTACTTATTTTCTAAAGTCCAATCATCTGAATTTGGTAAACTGAAAATACAGAATTTGAAATGACCATGTGAGCATTTTAATTCGAACCAATTTAAATAGATGGTATTTAAATGTCAGCATTGAGTATTCAGCTTCACAACCTGGTGTTCAAAAACATCAAATTATACTGAGTGCTTCAAAAATGGATTGCCTGGCTGTTTAAAATGAGGATACAAACATCTGAAAAAGGTTGAATTCACATTAAAAAAGTAAAAAAGGAATATGCAATAAATTTGAATATATTTAACACTGCTGAAGGAGGAAATGCTCAAAAAATGAAAGAGAAAAAAATATATGCCAAATGCAGATAATCAGGGCTGCAACTGATGATTATACATCATTAAAACTGTTGAGTATTGTCTCGATTAATCAAGTCATATAGTTTATACAATGTCAGAAAAGTGTCTTATAATTTCTTGATATGTCCAACCAACAGTTCAAAACTCAAAACTGTTCAGTTGATTGTGATATAAAAAAGAAAAAAAACAGAATCAGACCAGAGCTTTAACAAAAAATTATGTTTAATAATTGATTAATAAAATAAAAACAAAGAAAAGTGTAGATGAAAACAATAAAGTAAAAAATTTAATCTATATTTATACATTTATTCATTTTAATGTATATTTAGCATCAAAGGATTTACAGCAGAGGTTTCACACTGTGGGTGAGAAGGTGTCACAGATTCTGTGTGAAAAGGACCAAGATACATTAAAACACCCTATTGCCACAATTTGTGTGAAAAATCGCACCAACTCTCAGAGTCATAACTTCGTCAGATCTGAACACACAGACGTGAAACACACATTGCTATAGTCAGTGTGACTCACACTTTCTGAGGATATATTATAAATTATATAATTATATAATATATTATATGTGATTTTCATAGCAAAGACAAGTCAGTAAAACTGCTTGGAAATCATAGAAAAGAGTTGCTCCTTATAGATGCAGAACTGCTCCTCCTGTTTTTAATGTTTCTTCAACATCACAGTAATCCAGTCACAGCTGTTTGAACAGCCATGACACACTGCAAACAGGAGCTGATCACAGCTAATTCTGCGTCCTTTTAATGGTGCTTTTAACTTTTCAAGGCTTTGAAAATCCACTTCTATGTGTTTATACTTAAACCCTCCAAGAGTTCTGGCCTTTCAACTCCAGGCTTTAAAAAACCTTTTAAAAGTCTCTCGGGGACACCACGCCCTCTGCAGCGTTGTTTCTACAGAGACTAACATGATGAGTTTCTGTCCACAATTAGTAAAACAACCAGCCTGTTGTCTGTAACCAGCCGGACCTCACAGCAGTTAAACCCTTAATATGTGAAAAAAAGCCTAAAAAACTCTCAAAAGGTCCAAGCATTCAGCATTACATCCTCCCTCTCTCTCCTGTGGTCAATGATAGTCTCTCGACCATCACTGTCCAGTGGTCTACCTGCTGAGATGACTTATTGACGAGCTGTCAGCCATCGCCGTGGCAACGATCACTTTCCCTCGTTAGGAAACAGACACAGTGGTGGTGTTGTTTGTTGCACGGATCGATGAGGCCACTGTTCATTCACACAGTATTAACCTGAAAATACACAACCACATGAGAAGCAAACCAGGTGTGTATCTGTTCCTGTGGACCTGGTATGGCTGTATGACTGAAGCTGAGCGTCCACCGTGTCCAGCTGGGCCACATCTGGCTGTGTTCTGGCATGGCTCTGTCGCAGCTTCATCGTCCACTAAAAACATGTCAGTAGGAAAACATCTGTTCTTCAACAGACAGTGTTTAATGTAGCTCAGAGCTGTCCTGATGTTTTCATTTGTTACAGCAGGTTGAATATAACATCATAAGCTAAGCTATATTTGTAGCTGTGTACTCTGTCTGACGGCTGTACTGACATCAAGTCATGTGATGGATTAGTTGAAACCACATCTGGACAGTAATATAAGAGTTTGAGGAACCTGGAGTCATTTAATGTTCCTGCTGACCAGATGTATCCAGTGATTGTTGGACCTGCTGTATTCTGGGCTAGGGGAGGAAAGGGGGTCAGTACAGTCGGTCAGTGTGGCTTAAATTATAACTGAGAGTGGGGGGCTAAATTACCCACAAACCTGCTGTGGACGGGATTAAAATCACTGAGCCAAAAACTTGTAAGGAGAACATTAATTTGTGGTTTAAGTTTTTGTGTTTAATACTGTCTGTGTTTGTTTGTAATCAGTATTGGTTAATTAGAATTGAACAGTGTAAAATCCATGTTTTTATGGATGAATAAAGACGACACACAGAGGACACAGGTGTGACTTTGTTCTTAACTCTGATGGATCTAATTTGGTGTCTATTAAAACAAAGATATGGGAAAACAAGCATGAAAACATCAACTGCAGTGTTTGGTTGAAGATGATTAAAGTCAGATTTAATTGGTATAAAGTTATACTGTCAAGACACAGTATTTTTCCCAATCAATCAATCAATCAATCAATCAATCAATCAATCAATCAATCAGAATTTATTTGTATAGCACTTTTCATACAAACTATGTAACACAAAGTGCTTTACAAAATAAAAGCCTTAAAAACAATCCCACACCCACATACACACAGAGCAGGTTATAAAAAAATAATTATAA